>NC_137038.1:5451003-5596003 GCF_032717465.1 Coenobita brevimanus
GGAAAGTTTTTGGGGTCGACTGTATCTCATTTTTGTTTCTCTTCTTGCTTTCCCCTGATTTAATTCACCTTTGGGTAGAACTTTCAACTTGGGTGGATCACAGCCTCCATTACCCCCTTCACTGCCACCCGTCTCCCCTCAAATGAATGAAAATGCAAATAATATCGTCGACAAGTAGCAAGATTAAAAGAAAAAATACGTCGTCGAACTGAAGTGGTTGCCTCTTCAGCCTAAGTAAGTTTAGTTTATTCCTGCTCTCTCTTTTCGAAACATAATATCAATAATAATAATAATAATAATAATAATAAAAATAATAGTCTCTTTTCGAAACGTATAATAATAACAATAATAATAATAATAATAATAATAATAATAATACTTCAACGTCACCATAACAAACTACAGTACATAAATAAAGGTGTGCCTAATCTCCAGCCAGAGTCAGATGCATAAAAGTGCAACACAATAATGAATGTCATCAATTGGCTTTGTTGCATAATCCTTTGTGGGCTAATTGCGTTTCACCTGGTTTTTAGTTTATGTTCATTAACCCCTTCACTACGAGGACGCGTGCTTTATTGCTACTGGTATATCTGGTTTATGAAATTTGCGTCGCGATTCCATGAAATTCAATGAGCCTTAGTTCTGTGGGAAACATGAGTCTCCTTGGTTACTAGTCAAATCAGCTCCCCAACCTGAAAGGCGTTAGGATCTCTGGCAAATGAAAACAAAGCGACTATACCAAGCTAGTTATTAAGCTAAGGGAAGCTCTCCAGTAGCGAAGGGGTTAATGAAAGCTACGGTGTATCTAACGCATCCCACTGCTATATATATATATATATATATATATATATATATATATATATATGTGTGTGTGTGTGTGAAGCTACAGTACGTGGTTAAACCTTTTGGCCAATCGGATGGAGCCAGGATTCAATGAACTTGAATGGTGAGTGAATGGAAGCGTGGCCTATTGAACTGGTCAAACTTTGGCTGTCTGGACGCTCCTCACCCAGCCCTAGGGAGGGAAAGGAGGTCCGAATGATGATGATGATGATGATGATGATGATATAGCCTAACAGTAACTTGAATAAATATAAAAGACGTCCTCGGTTTTAAGACGGTAACACCTGCGTCTGCTTAAGTAACGTAACATAAGCAGGTATTGATGATGGGAGTTTGAGGGGGATGGGGCGTTACTGCAATGGACGTAAGTTTGGAATGTATTATGTGGGTAAATGACTGAGAACTGCGAGCACTTTGAACTAAAGACCCCACATGGAACTGCAGCGTACCATCTTTTATTGTACCCTCTTTATTATGGCCTAAAACTGCCATCTCTCCATCCTGAAAGTTGATTTCTAACAAGAGATTAGCATTTGAATATGATACTAGTCACGAAGCAGTGCTGTGGAAAAGATTTACAGCCGCGGCATTGTCTTTATCTGGCACTGAGCTACGTGAAATAGACTGCAAAAGGACGAAAACTGAACCAAGCTAGGGTGAAAAGAGTATAGTGTTGGTATTAACGAACACGTGTGGCCTCAACAACAAAGGCCATTATACCAGAAGTGGCTCTTGGATATTATGTATTATACTGTACAACACTCATGACCATAACGCTAGTCTTGCCTTATGAAAAATACATTGACAATATTATTATCCTGTGTTTGTTTAATGCATCTGAAAATGCACACAACATCTCCCTCCCCCCCATCCCCGGATTCTAACCATACAAACCACAACCACTAAGAGCCACTGTTTAAGCCTTCACACCAACCACACACCAGCACCATCCAACCACACACCAGCACCATCCAACCACACTCCAGCACCATTCAACCACACACCAGCACCATCCAACCACACTCCAGCACCATTCAACCACACACCAGCACCATCCAACCACACACCAGCACCATCCAACCACACTCCAGCACCATTCAACCACACACCAGCACCATCCAACCACACTCCAGCACCATTCAACCACACACCAGCACCATCCAACCACACTCCAGCACCATTCAACCACACACCAGCACCATCCAACCACACACCAGCACCATCCAACCACACACCAGCACCATCCAACCACACACCAGCATCACCCAACCACACACCAGCCCCATCCCTACCATCCCGCTTCATCGGGGCTGTGCTGGGAATGTGGGGGCACTGGTTCAATGCCAGCTGTTGTAGGTCACACTTTTCATTGCATTTTCATGAGACCCAGCCGACATGTTGCAGGAACACCCGTTATAACTATCACACTAGACCTCACCTATCTATCTATATCTATGTTTGTCTTAACACTTTTGCACCGCCTCCTGACGAGTGTTGGGACCCGAGATTAAGCTACTGAACAGTCCAAACACTTAATGAGAGTGACCAGTCAAATTCTCCTAAGCTGCAGTATGTGAGCAACAAACAACAATTCCTTAGATATGAACCTTTATGGGTCTCAACTGACAGGAAGTACCTTAACCCACTGGACCACCAGGCATCCAACTGTTAGTCAGGCTACAGAGTTACCACCCAGCTTGGTAAATGGTTTTCTGCTGTATGAGAAACAATTTGGTTTTTCTTTCTCGGTCCAGTCATCCGATGGTAACACTACATCGCGTGAGTGGATGGTGGACGTCCCCGGGTACCACACCATCACACTACTGTAGATGTTATTAATGTGAAATCATACGTCCTAATGACAGAATGGTGGAGAGAGAAGGTGAAGTGTGATAGTGTGTATTGCCAGGCCTGATAACCTCAACTACCATCCACCTACAACCACCATAACTACCAACGGCCGTATCCATCCTACCCACTGCAACAACAACCGCTACAACGACCACAACTACCAATACGATCATACCCATCCTACCTGCCACAACCAAAACAACTACCATAACTATCCTATTCACTACAACCACCAAAACTACCATATCTACAACAACCAACCTACCCATTACAACCACAACAACAACCACAACAATCCCATCCATCACGCCTTCCACCATCATCCTACTCATACAACCACCGCAACTACCACAACCACTACAGCCACAACTACCACAATATCGACCTGTGTGTTCGTTCGTGTGTTCGCCTCAGTAACAGTAGATCGATTTCTTTTGCTCCGAGGGGGTAGGGGGAAGGGGAGGGGGGAGAACCAAGCTTCCCTCTCTCTCATTTTTCACTTCCCTTCCTCCCTCCCTCCCTCCACGTTCCCTCCCTTCCTCCTTTCATCTCTACCCCCTGTCCTGCTCCCCCTCATTTCTCTCTCTCTCCCTCTCTCCTTTCATCTCAACCCTGTTCTCTCTCATCTCTTCACCTCAATTTCACTCCCTCCGTTTCATCTCTCTCTCTCTCTCTCTCTCCCTCTCCTTTCATCTCAACCCTGTTCTCTCTCATCTCTTCACCTCAATTTCACTCCCTCCGTTTCATCTCTCTCTCTCTCTCTCTCTCTCTCAGCGTGATTTGTCGTAGTGCAAACATTAATGAAAACATTAATATTTACAGAAAAGTGTTCGACGTTACGTAAGGTCAGGGATGGTGGGAGGGAAGGACAGGTAGGACTGGAGGGAGAGAGGGACAGGGAGGAATGAAGTGTGGGATGGAGGGATGGATGGATGGATAGATAGACAGATAGATAAACAGATGGATGGATGAATAAAGAGATAGATGAAAGGAGGGAGGGAGTGAGGGGAGTAGGGAGAGATGAACTGAGCGATGAAAAGAGGGAGGGTGGGAGGGGAGTTAGTGGGGATGAAGTGAGGGGTAAAATGAGGGAGGGCGAGAGGAGATTGGCTGAGGGTGGGATGAAGGGAGAGACAGGGGGAGGGAAGGGAAGGGAAGGGAAGGGAAGGGAGGAAAGAAGGGAGGCAGGGGGAGATGGGGAAACAGATGGGAACAGATGGAGGGATGGAGGGGGGAGGGATGAAGGGAGGGGGGAAAATTGTAGTTAGGGACAGATGGAGGGACGTAGGGGGTACAAAGCACAAAGGAATTACAGAGATGACCCAACAGCAAGACATCTAATCGTCCTTTCCAGGCTTTTTGTTACAAAGACCATATAATATTGAATTCTATATATTGAAGAGAAGGATAAAAACGCAGGAAGGATAGTAAAACATGGGAGAGAGAAAATGCAAGGCAGGAGGAAAAGTGTGATTTGGGAAGGAAGGAAGGAGAAGCGGACGCAAAGAACCAAGTTTGGAAGAGGGTGGGTTGAGTTTGGTTGGGTTGGATTGGACTGGGTTGGGTTGGGCTGGGTAGGGTACGGTAGGGTTGAACTGGATTACATTAGACTACAGTTATTTAGAATAGGTTAGGTTGGACTGGGCTGAGTATGATCATGGAGGGTAGGGTAAGGTAGGGAAGGGTGAGTTAAGTCAGTTTAGGTTGGGTTGGATCAGCACGCCACATTCAATCAACTTAATATGCAGTATCTTATAAAACACAACACCCGGCCACCCACTATGGTCGAAACAAACACATACACATCACTTTACCTTCACACTGCCTACTCACACCCACATGCACTGGATTTTATGCCCTTTACGCCCACACCAGCACACACATCACTGTATCTTTGCTTTGCTCTAGTGGCACATCATTCACGAAATAGGCAATAGTTCTCTCCAGCACTTTCGTCACTTCAATTTCTTTCAATCTCTCCATTTCTTCGCCATACTGTAACTGTCGGGCGTAAGTCAAGTGTATCTAAAAAGGGATGTTAAAAAAATGTGTAGATGGTTAGGCCTGTAAGATGGGAGTCAGGATTCCTAAGGCTAGCAGGCTGTGTGAATGAATGAGCTCCCTATTTCACCAAACATGTTCTTGACAGTTCTAGCACTTTTGTCCAAACTCTTTCAATATTTATGTATCCTACCTCCCCCTATCCTGAGGTGGGAAGAAGGGGCAGGGTGGTGGTGATGGTGGTGGTGGTGGTGGTGGTGGTGGTGGTAGTGGTGGTGGTGGTGGTGGTGGTGGTGGTGATGATGATGATGATGATGATGATGATGACGACGATGGTGATGAATGATGATGACGATGAAGATGACGACAACGACGACGATGATGATAATAAGCATGTATCTTTCACTACACACATCTCACCCTACAGCGTTCCTCTACCTTCACGCCCTGTCTACTTTATAGAGAATTATTACTGTTAGCAGAAATAGTGACACCAACGATCACCCTCAAAACACTCATTTAACGACTCACTCTCAGCTGAATAAAAAAGTCTGGTGTTAGATAGAATAGGACACTAGAGTTGCCCCCACCATGAGGGAGTTACTGGCTCCTGTATTAACATTCATTCCTGTGACTCACCCTAACCTGATTATATTCCACTAACACCAGCTGGAATACACAATTATAATTTCTTTTATTCTAACTTGGCCTAAAATTGACTTCTTTCCATTTTGAATACTAAGATCTAACAATTGATTAACACTAGAATATAAGGCTAATTACGAAGTACTGCTAATAAATGAATGTAGGACCACACCACTGCCTTGTTCTGCCAACTGAGCTACACGAAACAGGCTGCAAAAGGATAAAAATTGAGGCCAAGTTAAGGTCAAAAGAGTATAGCTGGCTTGATGAGAGTCCCTAATATTTCAAAATAATATCAAACCCATCGATTATCAATATAGGTCTTCTGCTGCTACCTTTACATCTATTCCAGTTGGTATTTACGATAGATGGACAGATAGATACACAGACAGAAAGACAGATAGATTAGATAGATAGATAGCGGGATGGGTGGGTGGATGAGACATGACAGGAAGCGTAGGAATTAAATACGGAAGAAGAGAAGGACAGAAAGTGAAAGAAAAAAGTCAGGAAGGAGATGAAGGAAGGAGAATGAGAAGGAAGGAAATGAATGAGAGAGGAGAACAAAGAGGAATTAGGGGAGAGAAGAGAGGGGAATGAAAGCATGGAACGAGGGAGGACGGGAGTGGAAAGTAAGATGAGAGGGAAGGAAGACAGGGACGGGAAGGATGAAGATATAGAAAAGAAGTAGGAAGGGGAGGGAAACAGGAAGACAAGGGGGAGAGAGAGAGAGAGAGAGAGAGAGAGAGAGAGAGAGAGAGAGAGAGAGAGAGAGAGAAGGAAATGGGGAAGAGTAAGGAGAGAAGGGATGAAAGGAGGGTGACAAAGGAAGGGAGGAAGGGAGGGAGGCAAGGAGGGAGAGGGGGGAGTGACGCAGGAAGGACGAGAGAGAGTAAGGCAGAGAGAAACATGAGGGAGAGCGCTAGTGAGGGCTGGGGCCTACCTCCTTTCTATAGGCTTATTTCCCAGCCCATAAGCCTAGGGGTTCCTCTTACCTGACCCCACCTGACCTGATGTCTCCTCAGCAAACATCAATATCCTCAGTGCATTTCATCCATCCTGACCTCACCTCACCAAAATAAAAGTTTCAATATTGTGACTCCGTAATGAGTACCGGTAAACATTCTCTGACAACTTGCCTTCATCTCACTGAACCAGGTATGACCTGAAGTAATTGTGATACTACAGCCATTAGAGTACACTCGTGCATGCTTTGAACAAAAGTTGACACAGGTACATAGCTGTACCACAATTATGATGAAACTATGTATTAGTTTCTGTTCAACGAACGTTCAGTAAGGACAACAAACTAGAACGAGCATTCAGAATGCAATACCCACGCTCACCTACTGGTCTAACGGCAAAACATTTGACTCTGTCCTGTATCCCTGACCTTCGAGCGATTGCTCTCAAAATCGAATAACTTCATTCTTCCCTGATCCTTAACTCTTCCAACAAGTTAAGATAGAAATCGGATCAAAAGTGTTTCAGTTTACCACCTTACCCTGTGACCTTGACATCTGACAAAATGTTCTCAAAGGCGAATCCCTCAAATCATTTACTCACACTGAACCCTTCAACGAAAGTTAGTCTAAATCAGATAAAAAGTTTCATTTGTCCTTGGCCTCTGACCTATTGTTCTAAAAAGCCGATCCTCAATCCTTCTACCAGGTACAGTTCAAATCACATCAAAACTGGCATACTTATTTTGTTCACACACAAACACACGGAATCAACTTTGACCTTGCTCTTTGACCTTGAACTTGACTCTACTCGTTCTTTTCTTGCTTTGCCCACACCCTCGCCATTAAGTCTGCTGTGTCTATCTATCTATCTATCTATAGCCCGACGCCCTAATCCCGCAAAGGGTGGCCGCAGACAAAACGCCTCCAAGTCACTCTGTCACCCACCATTTGACTCCCCTCCCCCCAACTCACCCCCCCCTCCCTCATATACCTCTCAACTCCATCCCTCCACCTCATCCTCGGTCTACCCCTCCCTCTCCCTCCCTCCACCTCACCTACATACACCCTCTTAGTCAGTCTTTCATCCTCCATTCTCTCCACATGTCCAAACCACCTCAGTGTATTTCTCCTAATCTTTTCAACCACATCCACATCTACCCCACAACGTTCCTTCACTTCTTCATTCGTCAACCTGTCCCTCCACGTCACTCCACATGCTCCTCTCAAGTAACTCATTTCCACTGCTCTCACTCTTGACTTGTTCCCCTCTTGCAAGGTCCACGCCTCGCTTCCATACGTCAGGGTAGGGATCACAATACCATCATGCAGTGACTTCTTAACTTCCATACTCACCTCCCTATTTCTCATCACTGCTTTCAGTGTACCAACAACCTTTCTTCCCTGCTGTACCCTTTCACGTACTTCATCCCCCAAAGTTCCATCCTTACTCATCACACTACCCAAGTACTTGAATGCACTCACATTCTCCATATCCTCACCATCCAACCTCACTGCCACTCTGTGACTTCATTCCTCTCAAACACCATAACTTTACTTTTGTTTACATAACTTTCAGCTTCCTCCTCCTACACACTGTCCCAAATTCATTCACCAAACCTTGCAACTCCCATTCATCTTCACTCAACAATACTGTATCATCAGCAAACAGCAACACCGGAAGCTTCCAAATCTCACCCTCATTCATTAGGGCCACCCCTACATCCACTGCCCTACCTTGCATCTCCTTTACAACCCCATCCATATATATATTAAACAGCCATGGAGACATCACACACCCCTGTTTCAGTCCCACATTGAGATCAAAGAACTCACTCAGCTCACCATCCACTCGCACCGTAGCCCTAGCTCCCTCGTACATACTCTTCACAGCACTCAACAATTTCCCCTCCACTCCATATATTCTTAATACCTTCCACATACCTTGCCTATCTATTCTGTCATAAGCTTTCTCCAAGTCCATGAAGGCAGCATACACTTTCCTTCCCTTCTCTAGATACTTCTCCACTAAACATCTTAGAACAAATATCTGATCTACACACCCTTTTCCCTTCCTAAATCCCCCTTGTTCTTCTCCCACTAGCTCCTCTGTCATATGCCTAACCCTATCAATGAGTATTCTACCATATATTTTACCAGTCACACTAAGAAGGCAAATACCCCTATGGTTACCACATACTTCTCTCTCCCCTTTTCCTTTGTACAGAGGAACAATTATACCTGATTTCCAGTCCTCTGGAACCCTTCCCTCTTCCCAAGCCAATCTACACAACTTCCATATCCACTCCACAACAATCTCACCCCCATACCTAAGCATTTCACCACACACTCCATCAATTCCTGGGGCCTTTCCCAGCTTAATCTTCTTCATCGCTTCCACTACTTCCGACCTACTGATCTCTTCCTCCCTCCTCTCATCTCTTCTTCTCCCAGCCATTCCCCAGCCACTTATACTCACACTGCTCTCACTCTCTACATTCAACAAATCCTCAAAGTGCTCCTTCCATCTCCTCAATTTCTCTCTCTTCTCCACCAACAATCTATTATTCCTATCTTTCACTCCCCTACTATTTCCCCTTTCACACTGCCTTACTTTCTTTACCTCCTTCCAAAACAATTTCTTACTCTCCCTCCATTTCTGGTGTGTACTGAAAAAAAAAAAGCAAGGTCAGAAAATGATGACCTATCCTTTAGACTTTAACTTTTCACCTATTGTTCTCAAACATAATAGGTTTACTCCCTGGCTGACCCTCAACTCTTCCAGTTTGGTTGCAATCGAATGGAAACTTCTTGAATTATTTTCACACAAACACACAAATACAAACACGACGAGTAAACATAATACCCGTTCTGGCATCACAAGTGTGGATATGGTAAATGATCTGATGTATCTATAACTTAACCTGACATGTTTCGCCTCACCTAAGTTTAGCAGACAGTCCAAATTAATATACCTGGTCTGCCCTCACTTAACCTAACCTTACGTAACACTTTCTCACTTGACCTAACCCAAATTAACATATGTACCTTGACCTCACTTCAACTCATCTACATTGTGCGTGACCTGACCTAACCTATCTTACATTCAATCTGGTCTGAACTTGCCTAACCTTATCTTCCCTGACCTGATACCAATCTACTCTACCTCTGGATTATTTCGTCCTAACTTAACGTATATTTCTTTCACTTGCGCTAGGCGGAGATTTTTGTACTTTTGCTGTTTATTTCACGTAACTCAAAGATAATATTATAATTCAAAGTCCTTATGCACTTCTTCGTGCCTAGCATCATAATGCAGTGCTGCACCTTAGAGCTCAGGATGGAGAGGTAGTTTTTTCAATGCAACTTAAAATGAACATAGTTCAATGTAACCCATTCTACGTAAACAACAACTGGTATTTCTTAAGGTCATTCTAACCTTACTTTAACTACAGCCAAATCAAGCCAGCTTAACCCGTTCATTTCCATGACGATTTTTTTCTATCATATTCTTCAAATTTTCAGATGATTTTATTCAGTTGGAGGAGTTACAAGACTGCCTTCATTAAAATCATCCCCACACAAAAGGCTTCTGTGAGTCAGAGTTTGGGGTTAGCAAGGACAAAATATAACGTCATCGGAGTGAAATGGTTAACCTGGATTATTTCTTAGCCTACCCGTACCCAACCTTTCCTACGTTAATCCAATTTTACCTAAACAAGAAAAAAAAAAAAAACTACCTAATCCAAATTTTACTTACCCCAACCAAAACCCACCTACCTTAACCTTCCCTCACAAAATCTAAGGTTAAGCCTAACAAATTTAACCTACCATCACCTGCCCTAAGCTTACCTAACTTTACCTAATAAAAATTTAGTCCTGCTCATCCTAACTTCACCTACCTAACAAAATCTAAATGACCTTAATCCTAACTAACCTAATCTATCTTCACCTGCCCTTAACTAACACCACCTGACCTTCGTAAATCCCTCTTGCTATTCGTACATTTCGACCCCTACCTGACCCCACCTCGCCTGACCTGACCTGGCTAAATGTGACCTGACGTAATCTCGTTAAAGCTATTAGTGGGGTAGGAGGAAGGGCAGGCAGGCAGGCAAGTGAGAGAGAGAGAGAGAGAGAGAGAGAGAGAGAGAGAGAGAGAGAGAGAGAGAGAGATTATAGAAAGGAAAATAATAAAAAAGATTCGAAAGCAGGTGGACGAAACGGAGGAAGGTAATGAAGGCGAGAGGAAGATATAGATTGAGAAATTATTACAGACTAAAAGCACACATTCCTGTACTTCCATATCATACACACACACAAACACACACACACACACACAATCACACTACACGCAAACCTACACAACCACAAACAACAACACTATCAACTCATCATCTAGTACTTAAATACCTACTCAAAAGCTAACTAATTTAGGTCATTAAGGCGACTGACCAGACCTCTTTCCCTGAGTGGCATCATGTGAACAATAAACCCCAACCAACCTTCCGATTTAATCACTAATGGGCGCCTTAACTTACTAGTCCACCAGGCACCCATTTAATCATATTGTCACCACCAAGCGTAGTATGTTAAAGGTTTCGTGAGCTACAAGACATGGTAATGCTGTCGCTTAATGTAGAGTCAGGTGAAAAATACAGTACATTACACCAAGAGATAGGAATGTGTGTGTCCCTACGTACCAGGCACAACCCTAAAATACTCATATATATATAATACATTCTTAAACTGTACATCCCATCCCCACACCTAATACCACACACCAGCCAACGCATACACCACACCACACAGGCCTACCACCCAACTCATACACCACACCACACACACCACACCACACACACCACCACACCACACACACCACCACACCACACAACACACACCACCACACCACAACAGCACACGCCAACCCAACCACACACACACCACCACACGCCAACCCAACCACACGCACCACCACACACCAAACCAACCACACACACCACCACACACCAACCCAACCACACACACCACCACACACTAACCCAACCACCACACACCAATCCAACCACACGCACCACCACACACCAATCCAACCACACACACCAACCCAACCACACCACAACCACACACGCCAACCCAACCACACACCACCACACGCCAACCTAACCACACACACCACCACACACCAACCCAACCACACACACCACCACACACCAAACCAACCACACACACCACCACACACCAACCCAACCACATTCACCACCACACACCAACAAAACCACACACACCACCACACACCAACCCAACCACACGCACCACCACACACCAAACCAATCACACACACCATCTCACCACAACCCTACACCCCAAAGCAACTGTACACACCACCAGACATTTTCAACTTACCTTTCCACACTCATATTAAAGATACATACAGGACTAAACCCCTTCAACGGAATGACATTACCAGGTTTATTATATTTTCTTTGGAATTCCCCAAGTATTATAAATGTTGTGGAAGGTTCTAACCCATTCAGTTCGGAGAGTTTCCTGCAAGATATAAAAATGTCTGGATATACCAAGAATAATGTAAGACACGTTCTTGGACCGATGGTGTAACAGATGGATATAGTGCGCATTATTGGCGCCATAATAATAATAATAATAATAATAATAATAATAATAATAAAAAGCTTCATGAAAAAATCTAGGGTCACCATCTGCCGTATTTCATTTGCCTAACGGGTGCCAGAGGACCTGGGGCAGGGGGGAGGGAGGAGTCTTTTTGCCCTCCATCAACTATTTTTTTCTTAACCTTTTCAGTATGATATTTTTTTTCTATTTTATTCTCGCTACTCTATGGTATTTAATAGAACCCCGGGGGAGACTACAAAATCGTGGATATTAGAACGGATTTACTCTACCCTGACGAAGAACCCCAACCCTTTTCAGCTTAGTTGATGGCCAAGTGTAGTTAGACTGAGGGGGTGGGGGATCTGACTAGTAACGAAGGAGACTCAATCCTGTTTCATAACTAAGGCTCATCAATTTCATAAAACACAACTATGTATTTCATACGCTATATGCGAATGGCCCGGTTCCCTCTGACGAAAGTTAACCTAATATACGGGGATCTGACTAGTAACCAAGGAGACTCATTCCTGCCTAATAAGACTCATCTAATTTCAGTCAGGAACGACTTCGTATATATATGGGAGTGGTCCAGTACCCTCAGATAAAAAAAAAAAAAAAAAACTAAATATTGGGAGCTCTACCAATGAAAAAAATTGTAATCGATAGTTAATAAAATGTAAAAAAAAAATCGAGCTGAAGAAGTTATGATGGAAAAAAGAATTGAAAAAGAGGAGGGAGAAATGAAGAAAGGAAAATGAGAGAGAGGAGAAGTTTGGAGGAAGGGAGATAGCCAGAGTATGGATGAAGAAGAAATAGAAGAGGGAAAGAGTGTGTGATGAAGTTGAGAGAGAGAGAGAGAGAGAGAGAGAGAGAGAGAGAGAGAGAGGCGGGGGGGAGGGGGTAGGTCAATATACAGCAACAGGCCGTTATCGATCACACACAGCCGGCCGGTGAGTCAGTTGGGTGACTCACGCGTGGTCGGCCCGCCCCCTGAGTCAGTCCACCCTCCTCCCGCCCCTCCCTAGAAGCGGGGTGAGTCAAATGTCGAGTCAGTCCGGAAGTCAGTGGATATTTCGTGCGGTCTTCTTTTTGTCGCGGCCTCAATGGAAGCGGAGAGAGTCAAAGGTCAGGAGTCAGGCTGGTGAGTCAGTGATAATTTTGTGAGGTGTTGGTTCTGTGAGTCGTCTGTCTGTCTTATGAGTCGGTGTAGTAGGTTGTTAGTCTGATAAGCCGGCGAAAAAGTTGAGTCAAAACCAGAGTCATTCAATCATCCATTCGTCCTCTGTGTCAGTGAATACGCTGAGTTAAACTGGCGATTCCTTCAGCATGTAGTTAACTGGTCCAGTGAGTTACCTGAGTGACTCGCTATGCCAGGTTAGTGGATAGGTGAATCAGTCCCGTGAGTGGTGGTGGAGAGATGCCTTCACGTGGTGGTACCCATATAACCAAGTAATTCCCCTGCCCGGTTATATAGTTCCCCAAATTCCTCCCTCTTTCCACTGAATAAATCATAAATAATTCGGTAAGATGTAGTTAGTCCAGCTATGGTATTTGTCCTGCGTCAGATCAATGAGTAAACGTGACGTGTGTGTGTGTGTGTGTGTGTGTGTGTGTGTGTGTGTGTGTGTGTGTGTGTGTGTGTGTGAAAAGATAATTACGCTAAGATTGTAGGCCCACCTGGTACTGAAAGGGCTACTGAAGGCTATACATAACCACCAAATTCCCAAAGCCTCTCCTGAGCTGAGTAAAATCGTCAGGAGAGCTAAAAAATAAAAAAATAAAAAATGTGGGAGATAACTCTTTATTAGGATTCTCAAAAATTGGTTGGTGTTAGTATGAATAAAAACCCATACAATACACTCCTTTACTACCTCACGAGGAACGTAGGAATTCTGGACTAGGCTACATGGTCCCTGATTAAAGTCCTACGTGATATGGGGGCGTAATCGGGGCAGGTTTTAACTCAGAATTTCTCTCTTGCAATATCGCCTGCTGTTAGCCTGTATACAACATCCAGAATAAATAACTACATGAGGGTCAATGTAGTGAAACGACTGAAGATACAGATTGGTAAATAAATTAATAAATAAATACAGTGAGTGAGGAGTGGGTGAGTCAGTGGCCAAGATGAAGCAGTACACCACCAAGTCAGACGCTGGGGGTTTGTATTCTAACTTCCTAACACCATTGCCTTAGCAGACTTTCTAACACCACTGCCTTAGCAGACTTTCTAACACAACTGCTTAAAGAGGCTTTCTAACACCACTTACTGAGCAGATTTTCTAATACTATTCCCTCAGTGATTTATTTCAATCAGTATACTCAGCTATTTATTTTTTTTTTAGGTCGATGGTCTTTTTTAACATCGACATTGATTTCACATACACACATGAGAATATTAACGTGCTATATGCAGAAGTAACTGAACCTAACCTTTTATTTTAACCTTAACATTGCCCAGATTTCGTCTTTTTGCAGGTCATTTCACGTAGCTCAGTGGAAGAAAAATACAATGCTAAGGCTCGGCACCTTTTCCATAGCACTTATTCGCGGGTACAATCATATTTTCGTCCTAATCAATGCATAACTCAACTGTCAGGATGGAGGGATGACAATTTTAGGCCAGCGTAAAGGCAGCAAAACACAGCAGCCCGACTCTGGTTACACCCACTACAGGTCAACTCTCCCCCAACATCCCGGTCCTGTATAGAAATTTTTCCCTCGTGTATATTTCTCGCTGGAACTATTTTTTTGCATGCACCAATTTTCCCTATGACCCTATATTTTCCTACGGACGTAATTTCCATCATGATTCTATTTTCCCTCATGGACCTATTTTACCCCCATGGACCTATTTTTCGCCTCATGGACCAGTCTCCACATGGATCTATTTCACCCATGGAACTATTTTCTCACCATCGGGAAGCACCTAAACTCCTCATGAACCTATTTTATCCCATGGCCCTATTCCCTCCATGGAACACTTTCTTCCCCTGGGCAAGCACGTAATTTCCACATCGAACTCTTTCCTCCCATGACTGTTTTTCCCGAGTAGACTCATGTTCCATCTTGAGCCTATTTCACCAAGGTCATTCCCTCATCGATCTACTTCCCCACGAGGATCTACATCTACCAATGGACCTATCTACCCCATGGACCGATTTCCCTACCACCCACCCACATACTCACCCATCATCCAGTGTGGTTTGTATCAACGGTGAAACGATGACTAAGCAGATTCCCCGAGAGAGAGAGAGAGAGAGAGAAAATTCAACAGTACAGGGAGTAGATTCCTTTACCACTTCACTCCAACGACGTATTTTCTATTTTATTCTTATTTCCAGACGATTTCATTCAGTTTAGTAAAGACTTTTTCAACTGGACAGGTTAATTATGGCCTTTATTAACGCCTCACTACTAAAGATCCCTCCCAAGCTGAAGAAAATTGAAGAAAAAAAGGAAAAATAAAATAAAGGAACATCAAGTTAAATCAATGAAAATATGGACCTGAGGGAAACAGTAACTAGTAAATTGATCTCTTTTATACATCTAGGAGATATCGTAGCACCTCTTCCTTAGCGCTTTATTCCGCTCGTTACATCCCAGTATCGCCTTGCATGTTAACTGAAGCAAACCGAGTCGATATTAAAACATTCTAAACCACATACAAGAGGATAGTACGGTGGACCAAGCAAAAATAAATCGCTATGGAGGAGATGTAACGAAACTTCCAATGCTAAACAGCCTTAAACAAGACAAATATCATCTTACATAAATGGTTAAACGAATGTGAGTCAGTGTTGCAAGAAGAGGGTGATGCTGGTGAAAACTGGGTGAGTCAGGGATGAGTGAGTCGCCGCAGTATTGAGTGAGTCAGGTAAAGGAATGACACAACAGGAGTCTTCTATATTCCGTTCATTTGTACTTGGCGAAGATTTCTGTCGTATGCAGCTTACTTCACATACCTCAATGGAAGAGAATACTACGGCTCTACATCCACTCCACAACACCTCTTCGTGACTGGCACCCTATTAATCTCTTGCTATATCTCAGCACTCAAAACAAAGATGCCAATTTTACTCCTGGTCACAGTCAACAGGGTATACATGCGTCACGTGTGCATGGTCTAGGGCAGTAATTACATTTAACCTCTTCACTACCATGTCTGTCTCTCTCTCTCTCTCTCTCTCTCTCTCTCTCTCTCTTTTTTTTTTTTTTTTTTTTTTTTTTTTTTTTTTTTTTTTTTTTTAACTTCCACACGAACCATACAGTTTTTACTCTACCCTGGCCTAAAACTGCCCTCTCCCTGTCTTGAATGATGAGTTGTAACTAGAGATTAACACTAGAACTTCATGCTAGTCACAAGGGAGTGCTAAGGAAAGGATGCAGAGCCACATCACTGTGTTACTGTCACTGAGCTGCGAAAAAAAAAAGGCAAAAATCTGGGCCAAGTAAAGGTAACAGGACTATAACACTATTCACATTACCTCTCACTATATAGGATCAGCTCAAATTAGGTCTACTGCACGACCAGACCTACTGCTGGGGAGGAAAGTGACAGCCAGTTAATTCTTTTCCAAGCTGGCGAAGTACGAATAAGGAAGGGCAGTCCGTAGGGAAAGTGATGTATGTCCAAGAGTTGTAATGTGTGTGTGTGTGTGTGTGTGTGTGTGTGTGTGTGTGTGTGTGTGTGTGTGTGTGTGTGTGTGTGTGTGTGTGTGTCATTGGTAATACTGACAGTGCGATCATACGCAAACGTATGAAACGACATACTATGGCCTGTTTGTTTTCATCTGACAAAGATTCGTAACCCCTTTCAGCTCAGCTGATGGCCAAGTTTAGTCAAACTGGGGGATGAATTTCACTGGTAACCATGGAGACTTACTTCTACCTCATAACTTGGGCTTAATGAAGCTTATTTAACCACAGAACTTCGTACTCAAGCTGTAGGACAAACCCAGATCCGTCACGCGAAATAAACCGACTAAACATCACCCACTTCACATGACCAACTGGGCTGGGATTCGAACCCGAGATTTTTGGGTACACTCATGGCAGGATAAGTAGGCTAAGCACCGAGCTATTGCAACTCTGATTTCCCACAAGGTCGTTATTACAGTAGGCTACTTGTGCGATGGAGGAGGGGGTGGGGAGAACGTGTGTGATTCTGGAGTAGAGTTACAGCACAATACAGATGGACGTTACATGTGGCCCGCAGGGGTTACTTATTACCCTTACCTTGTCCTTGACACACACACACACACACACACACACACACACACACACGGATGTTCCTTCCTCTCAATGGCTGGCGGGATACAGCTGTCTGACCCTGATTCCTGCATGCACCAGAAACACATCTACCTTCACCTACCTCCGGTACCTACCAACAAACATGCTCATACATCCACACATATCCCTGTTATATATACAGTATATACCATATAACATATAAATTCCCAGTTATACTTGTGCCTTCCAAGATGCAAACTCTTACACATATAAATACACAACAGACACATACATGCATACAAACGTATAAACTCTCATACATCTACACATACACCATCTCCTAGAATTCATATACACAAACACACATACAAGCATACGTACATACATACTCGCATACCAACAAATACACATACCATACACTCATATACACAGCCAAACACACACACACATACAGATGCACCTACACACAGGCGGTATCTTCACACAGCCACACACATTCTCACTCTTAATAGGTCTATTCAACTCTGTCCCTTCCTTTATACACGTCTCTCCCTACTCCCTTATCTCTCTCTCTCTCTCTCTCCCTGCTCCTCCTCCTCTGGTTTCCGCTCTGTACATCCTCTCACCTTACGCAAGACAGGAAGGACCTGGAGGGAGGGAAGACAGGAGTGGGAGGAGGAGGAGGAGGAGGAGGAGGCGGAAGAGGAGGAGGGGCAAGGAGGAGGAGGAAGGTATTATGAATATGGTATGGGAGGAGGAAGGAAAGATGGGAGAGACAGGTGAGGCGGAGGATGAATTAGGGAAGAGACAAGGCGTAGAGCAGGTACACAGGGAAGGATTTAGGTCTGTTTCCCCTTGACGCTTGCTATTTTATTCATCATTCATTCATCATGTAATCCTGTGTTGCCCCATGAAGTTATTTATTTGTGTACTTTTTAATATTCTCGGCTAAATACGTCTACAAAGATGGCCTGGCAAGACTATCAGATTCAGTCCCACATCCCAACCTATTCCACTTTTGATGTAGTGACTCTCTCTCTCTCTCTCTCTCTTGGCTATCTCCGGACATTTAACTCAGACCACGTGCAGTGAAACATGTAATGAATATAAGTTCCCTTCACTACCCAAAAGACTGCTAAACAGAACCAAGTCATCCGCATATAACAAGAACAAACTGGGAAAAATAAACTACCTGGCTGAAGGCATTACGTGGACAATGATGCTTGGGGAAGGTGTGTAGTGACGAATTGTAATATGCCGTCGGGTGGGTTACACACCTCAATGAAGGTCACCTCGAAGCTACCTCAATACTGCGCGTCATTATCCATACTTTTTTCTCCTGCTGTTAATAAGCCCTGTTTTTCCTGTAGTGACAAGCCACCTACCACAGACAGGATGAGGGACGGCTAAAAGCCCAACCGCTTCGAAAAGTCTATTCTAATCTTATTTAAATCGTCAGGACAGCAATGTAAAAAAGAGTTTTGGTATTGAAGATGTTCCCCAGTTCGAGGCAGGTGTTATCGCCAAGAATATACGGGTGCAAATGACTATCTCAAAGTAGATGACAGATACAGTCCTTTCATCTTTGCTTGACGTAGGTTTGCATAATTTTGCAGTTAGTTTCCCCTACAGCTCAACGGCAGAATAAGACACTACGAAGGCTGTGTCCTTTCCCTAACCCCTTTCGTGACTACCACCTGTATTAGTGTCGATCTCTTGTTGATGCTGGAGAGGGATGACTTCAGTGGTGGCTCCGATATAACCAAGTGGCTCCGCTGCCCCATCACGCAAACGTTCCTCAACCGCCCCCCTATCCCCAGAAAGGAGGATGGTGCGTTGCATAAAGGAAACTTCAACCTGCAGCCCACTGCGTTCACGTTTAGATGAGCTTGGGATTACAACAACAGCAGCAGCAACCTCTTCTTACAGTTTCGGGATTCGAGATGTCGATGGCAGATTCAGACCAAGTTATAAGCGAAAAAGTATAACTGCTGTTGAAATGAAGGAGGCGATGATGTGGTAAGGGGAAAAAAAAGATGGGATGATAAAGAAGGAACGAAAATAATCGTGGAAGGGAGAGTCGGAAGATGATGGAGAAAGAAGACGGGAGAGGGGAGAAAACGGGAGAGGGGAGAGAAACGATCGTCGGAAAGGGGGAAGAAAAAACTTATCAAAACCCAAAACTTATTTCCTTTTTAAAAACCCTGAATGAGATTACGTAGGCTTGGTTTTCTTTTTCCTACGATTGCATTCGATTCAGGGGAGACTTTTTTGTACTGCGGCCATTACTGAAGCCTATATTTAACCCTGCCTATGTGAAAAGTCTCGCTACACTGAATAAAGCCTCAGAATGAAACATGAATAAAATGTAAAATGTCACCGTACTGAAGGGGTTACATCCATCTCTTATGCAGGGTGGTCCACATATAGCGCAGTATAAAACTTGCCTGGTGGTATGTGTTCCGGGGACGGCTCAGTATGCTGGTGTGGGCGTGGATGTTGCAATGAGTAAGAAATGACGCAGGATACACTGATAAAATTCCCAGAGCCGTCCCCGCAGAACACGAGAAATCACCCGGTTGAGATGAGGAGTGCAATCTATGGACCACCTCATATTTTCCTTTGCCTCCTACACACGACCCAGTGGTTTGTTACAGCCGTCGTTAACCCCGTCAGTACGACAGGTTTCTCGTTAACTGAATAATATCATATGGAAGGAATAATAGTAATAATAATCATCATCATCAACACAATAATAATGATAATACAACAACAACAACTGCTACTACTACTACAACTATTGCTGCTGCTGTTGCTGCTACTACTGCTGCTACTACGACTAATAATAAAAATAATAATAATAATAATGATATTAGAACAAGAGCAACAATTACAACTACTGCTACTTCTACTGCTGCTGGGGCTATTACTACTGGTGCTACTACTACTACTACTAGTACTACTACTACTACCACCACCACCACTACTACTACTACTACTACTACTACTAAATAATGATAATAATAATAATAAAAATAATGATAATAATAATAATAAAATACATCATCGTCGTTATACACCCCGATCCACAATCACACTTTTTCGCCCAATAAAGCCTAAACCTCAACTTAACCCCTTCTATGTATTTTATTTATTTTTGCAGATTCCTGTTACCTTCAAAATATTTTCTTCGGCTTAAGGAAAGACATCAGGGCCACTAAGGGCTAATGGACACTGTGTCTAACCCTGTCACTACAAATGGTCTCTCCGATGCCTAACTCCTTCACTCCGATGATGTACTTCTGGTCTTTTTTTTTTCCTTCCGCCAGACGATTTTATGAAACTTTTAACAGGGGTATTAGTGTGAAGTTAATGAATACTACTAACTCCTCTCTGTTCGGTTGTCTCCATAACTTGCAAATGATAATAATAATAATAATAATAATAATAATAATAATAATAATGTAAAAACAATAACTAAATAAAAGGTGGAGACAGGAAGAAAATTACATGAGGGGATCGAAGTGAATAACAGAATCTCTTGGACGTAACACGAACATTACAACAAACATACCACCAGTCTCAAAGCGTTACTACTCCACTACGATGTATTTATTTTATTTTATTCCATCCATCCCCAGACAATTTTCTTCAATCCTGGATACATATTTCGAACTGTGGGGGTGGGGTACAGCTCTAGTTAACTCCTTCTGTACGTGGTTTTCCCTGGGTAAAATGAAATCGTCAGAAGGTAGAAGGTAGAAGAAATAAACTTGGACTTCTTTACTGTGAAGGACTTTGTGAATTTCTTTAATAAGGTGACGTCTTTTTATGATGATGATGATTATAATGGTCTATGGTTTGTACTGCTTTGACTATAATTATATCTGACTTAGTTATGAGAGAGAGAGAGAGAGAGAGAGAGAGAGAGAGAGAGAGAGAGAGAGAGAGAGAGAGAGAGAGGAGGAAGGGTGGGCGAAAGGGGAGGACAAAGAGAGATGAGAGAGATGGGGGGGAAGGACAAGGGGGAAGGAAGGAAGTGGGGGAGGGTCAGCAGGAAGGAGAAAGTGGGGGGAAGGGAGGGGAAGGAAAGTAGAGGAGGAAAGTAAGGAATGGGGGGAGGAAGGGATGGAATGGGGGGAGGAATGGAAGGGAGGGAGGGAAGGGGGGGAGGGATGAGAAGGACAGAGTGAAAGATGAGAGGGAAGGGTGAGGCGAGATGGAGGGAGGCAGGGAGAGGATGGGGGAAGGAAGAGTAGGGCATAAGGGATGATGAGGGACGAAAACAGGGTGAGGGAGAAAAGAAGGGAGCAAGGGATGGGAAATATTTATAAAGGAGAGTGGGCTGAAGAGGAGGGGATGGAACAGAGGAAGGGGATGTGGGATGAAGAAAAAGACGAAGGAGGGGGATAGGGAGTGAGAGAAGGAAGGTGAGGAGATGGGAGGGGAGGAGAAGAGGAAGGGAAGGGAAGGGAAGGGAAGGGAAGGGAGGGGAGGGGAGGGGAGGGGAGGGGAGGGGAGGGGAAGGGAAGAGAAGAGCATAAGGGATGTGGGATGAAGGGAGAAAAATGTAGAAGAGATGGAGGGGTGGGGAGGGAAGCGGAGGGGAGGGGAGGGGAGGGGAGGGGAGGAGAAGGGAGGGGAGGGGAGGGGGAGGACAAAGGACACGCGATCAGCAGCTGCCACACATCTGCTGGGGAGGGGGGGAGGGGGGGAAGGGGAGAGGGGAGGGAAATTCAAGTGCATGGGAGGGAGGATGACTGGAAAATGGAGGGGAGGGAGGGAGGGAGGAAGGGATATGGATGGATGAGAGAGAGAGAGAGAGAGAGAGAGAGAGAGAGAGAGTGTGTGTGTGTGTGTGTGTGTGTGTGTGTGTGTGTGTGTGAGTGAATGAATTTTAGGTCAAAGCTAAATACAAATCGGTAAAAATTAGTACCCAGTTATTGAGTGAATGAATACGCAAGTGGGTGAATGAGTGAATACAGGTCGGAAAAGGTGAATGAATGTAAGTAACTGACGGAATACTGCATGAAAAAATAGTGAAAGTGAGAGAATGTATATGAGTAAATGAAGGATGAGTAAATCGGTGAATGAGAAGGGCAATGAATGAGAGGACGCCGAATTACAGGAGAGAGAGAGAGAGAGAGAGAGAGAGAGAGAGAGAGAGGAAGTTGGCTGGCGAGAGAACAGCTGCCCAGCGAAGGTTTACCCATTGTGTTTCCAGCGTGACGTCACCCTGGCCCACTCACTCACTCACTCTTTATCTCACTTGTCTCACTGATTCAGCCTCACATACTCTCACTCACCCTCCTTCTCTCCCCTCTCTCTCTAATCTCACTTGTCTCACTAATTCAACTTCATACACTCATATTTGCCTCACTCACCCTCCTCATCTCTCTCTCTCTAATCTCACTTCTCATTGACTCAACCTCATACACTCATATTTGCCTCACTCACCCTTCTCATCTCTCTCTCTCTCTCTCTAATCTCACTTCTCATTGACTCAACCTCATACACTCATATTTGCCTCACTCATCTCTCACTCTAATCTCACTTATCTCACTGATTCAACCTAATGCACTCAAATTTGACTCACACTTTCCTCCTCAACTCCCCCCGTCTCTCTCTCTCTCTCTCCCCCTCTCTCGCGAAGCCATTAAACACACACACACACACACACACACACACACGTTTACGCGGAACTACCAATGTTTATTTCACTATGTTTAAGTTTGATGTAGTGTGTTTTAATTTACGCCTGTTTAGCCAAGACCATAATAAACACGCCATCATCCCTCGGCCGTCACACAAAGAACAAACAAACTGATAAGCGAAAGATGCAAAGCGTGTGTGTGTGTGTGTGTGTGTGTGTGTGTGTGTGTGTGTGTGTGTGTGTGTGTGTGTGTGTGTGTGTGTGTGTGTGTGTGTGTGTGTGTGTGAGAGAGAGAGAGAGAGAGAGAGAGAGAGAGAGAGAGAGAGAGAGAGAGAGAGAGAGAACGTCTGGAGATTGGATATGAAAGCTTGTGAGTGAGGAGAAGAAAAAAAAAAAATTGGGGAAGGAAAGAAACGTGAGGGAGAAAAGGCTACGAATAAAGGAAGGAGGGAAAGAGGAAAAGAGGAAAAGCGAAGGAAAAGAAGTAATGAAAAAGGAGATGACTTGGGAAATGTATGGAAGTAGTTATATAAGGAAGGAAGGAAGGAAGGAAGGAAGGAAGGATGGATGGACAGAAGGAAGGAAGGATGGATGGATGGACAGAAGGAAGGAAGGATGGATGGATGATGGAAGGAAGAAAATGGATGGAAGGAAGGAAGGAAGATGTAAGGAAGGAAAAGGTGAAAAAGGGTAACTGAGGAAAGACTGTAGGTATGTGAGTGGCTACTTATGGAGGGAAGGAGGGATGGCAGGAAAGGAAGTAAGGAAGGGATTGATGGAGGAAGGTAGGTGTGAAGGAAGAAAGGAAAGGAGGTGGGGTGAGGGGGAAAAATAGGAGAAATCTAGGCAGGAAAGGAAGAAGGGGGAGAGAAAAAAGTTGTAGTAGAGACGCGATTGGGAGACAAAAGGAAGGGGAAAAAAAAAAGGAAAGAAGCAATGTTGTAAAATATGGGACACTGGGTTATATATGACAGAATGAAAAAAGGATGAAAGAAAAGCTAAAGGATGGAAGGGAAAAATGGGGATAAAAATCAGGGAGGAGGGAAGGAAGGAAGGAAATGAAAAAAGGAAGGAAGGAGAGAAGGGGAAAAAAAAAAAGTAATAGGTGAACACTACATCAATCAGCAGGTGGTAGGCAAGGAATGAAAGAGAGAAGATGGAAAAAAGGGAATGAAACAAACTAAAATTGGACAGGAAGGAAGGAATGAAAGAATTAAGGGACACAAAAGGTAAAATGTGAGTGTTACATAAGGGAAAAGGTGGGCAGGAAGACACCCTTCAAGTAAATAAAGGTGGCTGGCTCACTAGCAAGGCAGACAGGTAGGTTGAAAGGCAGATACGACAGGTAAGTAGGTGGACAGACAGGCCATCATACAGGCAGGTAGACATGAAGGTAGGAAGACAGGCAAATAGGTGTGTGTGTGTGTGTGTGTGTGTGTGTGTGTGTATTTATCTATCTATCTATCTAGTTTATTGGTAGGGAAAGAGGTAGATCGGTAAGTAGATAAGTGGATGAATGGACAATTAAAACATGGATTATTTCTCAATTTCAATGGTTTTACTGTACAAATGCACAAAGTCCCCAAATTCCTCCACATACTGACCCACTTGCACACACGCCATCCACCAATTACACACTAATAATAAATGCTAATTGATTACTCAACAAAAATGTCTGTATTCTACTGCGTGCCGAAGCTCTAATTAATATTGGATGAAAATTTGAAGCAAAAATATCAAATAATCTAGAGTTATTTGCATTCGTCACTGGAGCTACGAATGTGTTATTTTTACTAATGCATTTTTTTTCATTCACACACTAAAACGTAAAAAGAAATACCACTTTAATATCGCAAGTTGTGGAGGCAGGTACAGGTATGTCTCTATCAATACGTCAACCTGGTCTTCCTTCCTCTCCCTCCCACTCACATACTATCAAACTATCCATCTGCAGACAGACAGGAAGTCATGTAGATAGTTTAGAAACTGATATACTGAGAGAGAGAGAGAGAGAGAGCATTGACAAAGCCCAAGCAGCCATAGGTGTGGAGAGAGAGACGCAAATATCCCGGCCAATTCTAAAACCATTCTCTCATAGGCTATTCTTGTTCACCCAGAATTAACACATTCACTGTCATCACTGCCTCGGTTTAGTCCTCCCTTCTCCAGGAGATTTTGTTTACCTAAACAGAGATTTTGATTTGCTGGGCCGGCGATACAATAGGTGCAAAGTGTGAACCCTGAACAGATGTTGGTAGATAGATAGATACTGTAGATAGATAGACAGATAGACAGACAGACAGACAGATAGATTGACTGATAGGTTGGCAGGTAGACAAGGATGGTAGTAGGAAACCAAGAATGAGGGGAAGAAAGTGGACAGGTACGTGCGTTGGTGGACGGGGAAAGAAATGGGCAGGTAGGTAGGTTGGTATGCAGACAAAAAGGTAGGTTAGTATGTAGGTAGGCAGGTAAACAGGGACGTATCCAGGCACGCTGTTGATAGGTAGGTACGTACAGTAGGTAGGCAGGTCAACACGCGGACAGGTAGGCAGGTAAAGCAGGTAGTCAGGTAAGCAGGCAGGCAGGAAGGTAGGTACACAGGCTGACAGGTAGGTAGGTAAGTATAGTTAGGTAGGTAGGTAGGGAGGCAGACAGGAAGGAAGGTAGGGCGGGTGGACAACTTTAGCACCAATCCTAAAATTATGATCTTCAACCAATTTTCCCTCCCCCAAATGCCAAAGCTCGTGTGTGTGTGTGTGTGTGTGTGTGTGTGTGTGTGTGTGTGTGTGTGTGTGTGTGTGTGTGTGTGTGTGTGTGTGTGTGTGTGTGTGTGTGTGTGTGTGTGTGCCAATTTCCATCACGCCGTGTCTATATCAAGCCACACCCACTCACCAAATATATATCACACCCTGTCGCCTTTCACTCAACACTGTTTCGAAGATCATCCACATCACTTATTCAAAAGTTATTTATGTACAAGTTTCTCTCTCTCTCTCTCTCTCTCTCATCCACCTGCAACAACACCTCCAAGATGAACACGAGAAAAAAAAAAAATCCCTCGTCACTCATACCTGGCACTTGCGACGCAGAAAAAATAAAAGCCTATAAAAAAATAAACATCAACACGGACGTAGCTTCACCCTCCTACTTCAAAACGGCCGTGTCCACACCTACGAGTACTGTATATTGTTACCTTCATTTACACCTTATATTGGTTTTTAAGAATAATTAAAACGTGAGGGGTTAGCTTGGATCAAATTATAATGACGCCACCTACCTCTAGGATGACAGGGTAATGTTGATGGTGATACTGATTGTGGTGGTGATGGTGGTGATTGTGGTGATGGTGATGATGATGTGGCAGGGCAGGTGGTGGTACAATGGGGGCAGGTGTGAGGTGGGCACTAATACAGCAGGTCTGGGCACGCGCTGGCCAGATGCGGGCTGGGAGGCAGGCTGGGTGGTTGGGCAGGTGTGAGGTGGTGAGGGTAAGCACTGGCAGCTGAGCCCGTGGGAAAGGGGAGGGGATGGAAGGAAGAGAAGGGAAGGGTAGGGATGGGGAAGGAGGGGAAGGGGATAGCAAGGGAGGGCTGGGGAGAAGAAGGCAGGGTAAGGATGGAAAAGAGGATAAGGAAATGGAGGATGAGGCAGAATGGGATAGGACAGGGTAAAGCAGGCAAGGACAAGGTTGGCACAAAGTAGTGAACAGGAGAGAAGGGGGAGACGAGTGGGTAAGGGACGCGAGAGCAGATGTGGCACAAGAGGAGGGCAGCTGAGGGCAGGGCAGGGCAGGGCAGGGCAGGTGTGGGCACGTGCTAGGCAGCTGTCCTATCAGCGCACAATTCGCCAAAGGGGTGCCCAATGCCATGCGGGTAGGGGGGCAGCAGGGAGGAAGACAGGGCATGTGGATATGGGTGGGGGGAAGCGTATTGTGGGCGTGGCGGAGGGGGGGGAAGGGCATAAGAGTATAAGGGAATGTGAGGGAAGTGAGGGGAGGGAATGTGGGCAGGAGTAGAGGGAAGGTGGGGATGAGGGGTGGGGGGGTGAGAGAACTCTATGTGGGAAGGGGAAAATATGTACATTAGGTATGTGGCCTGAGGAGAGAGGAGGGTGTTTGTTTTCATGTTAAAAAGTTCATATTATTATGGCATATAATCTGTTGTATCTGGCTTGTCTGTACTTAGTGCGTTCTTATTCTGCCTATTAACCATCACTTTATATTATCTATCTATTGCCAGACGCCTTAATCCCGTACGGGGTGGCCACAAACAAATCGCCTCCACGTCACCCTGTCCCCCGCCATTTCACTGCCCTGCTCCCAATTCAAACCCCCCTCTCTCATATACCTCTCCACTCCATCCCTCCATCTCATCCTCGGCCTCCCCCTCCCTCTCCCCTCCTCCACCTCATTCACATACACTCTCCTCGTCAGTCTCTCACCCTCCATCCTCTCCACATGGCCAAACCACCTCAGTGTGTTCCTCATAACGCTTCCTATCACATCCACATCCACACCACAACGCTCCTTTATATCCTCATTTGTCAGCCTGTCTCTCCGTGTGACTCCACAGGCTCCACTTAAATAACTCATTTCCACTGCTCTCATTCTTGACTTGTGTCCTTCCAACAACCTCCAAGCTTCACTTCCATACTTAATATTACCTGCAAAATAAACTCGACTGAAATACAGATATAAATGAAAAGTATTATTCTACATTATTAAAATCAACCAATCCTGGCAGGAAGGTAATAAGATGGTAGGTAGATACGAGGGTAGGTAGGTCGGCAGACAGTTAGGAAAGTGAAGTACCAGAGGGTAGGTAGGTAGGTAGGAGGGTGGGTAGGTAGGTAGGTAAGATGGCAGTGATGCTGAGAGATGAGAAAGTAGGCAGGTAGGTAGGACGGCAGAGAGACAGATTAACGAGTAGGTAGGTAAGGTAGGGAGTAGATTCAGAGGCAAAAGGAAATAGAAAGATGTATAGGGAGGGAAAGGGGGGAAAGGGAAAGGGAGGAGGAAGCTTGAGACAGGTAACAAGACACCGAGGAAGGGAGAGAAGGGAGTCAGAAAGGGAAGGATGGGAAAATAGAAAATGGGAAAAGAGAGAAGAAAACAAAAGGAGGAGGGATGAGAAAGGGAAACAGATAGTGAAGGAAAAAAAGGAAGTGTGGGAGGGAAGGGAGCAGGGAGAAAGGAGAGGGAAAGGAGGAAACAGATAAAAGGAGTGAAGGGAGGAAGGGAAAAAGGGAGGGAAGGCAGGAAGAAGAGAGGGAAGGAAAAAAGGATGGGAGGAAATAAAAAAAGGGAGGAGACTAGGAGAATGGCAGCAAAATATGTTAGGTGGGAAAGGAAAGGTGGGATGGAAACGGGAACAGAAAAAGGAAGGAGGGAAATCTGGAGGTACGGAGGGAGGAGTGAGAGATGCCCAGAGATATGTTAACCCTTTCACTACGATGATGTCTTATTATAATCGTGCTCTCTATCAATTTTTAATCAACATGAGAGACTTTCATTAACCCCTCCAATTCAAGAGGTCCAGCTCAAGCTGAAGTAGAGCGGCACTCAGTGAAGCGCATCTCACCCACAAGGGCAACGTAATTTCCAAACCACTCTTCATCGATGATTAGGGTTTTGCAAAAAGTGTTTTCCGGATCCAGAATCTGTAATACAAGCCGGATAGGTCTCAAAAGTGAACCGGTCGTTCCCTGGGATATGGGCTATCTACCCACCATATTCGGTCCACATCTCTAGTTTTTGAGTAATCCTGCTAACAGACAAACTAACAAACATACAAACAGGGGTGAAAACAAACTCTCCTTGTCTGAGAGAATAAAATCGTTTGAAGGCAAGAAACAAAGAGGTGGTGGTGGTGGAGGTGGCAGTGGAGTGCCGGAAGTGGAACCTTTATGTCAGCCTGTGGTTATGATCATCTCTTATTGGCACTATCACCATCGAGGTAGTGCCAGCGATTGTGGTAGTAGTGGTTGGTTGGCTGGACAGCGGTGGTAGCTGTGGTAGGTTGGGGGCAGTAGCTGTAGCTGTGGTTCTAGGAGCAGTGGCTATACTGAGTAGTGGTAGTTGTAGCTATGTGAGGGGCAGACGTGGTGGTGATTGTGGTATCGGCAGTAATTATGAAACATGCTGTGGTTAACTAAGGTAAACAAACAGCAACAGACCTGTCAGTCCTTTCGTGGGTGTTCGGTAGAGGGAAGATTATAACTAACAAAACTATTTTATCAGTCAAAGAAAAGGATAGGAAAGCAGGTGGTTGGCTGGACACAGTTGGTGGCTTTGGTTGGCTTGAACACTCGTGGAAGTGGCAACATCGATGATGATGACGATGATATAATAATAACAATAATAATAATAATAATAATAACGACAATAATAATAATAACAGGCTCAAATGCAAAATAAATCACTAAGGAAGAGGTGCTACGAACCTTACGATTCCACTTAGAATACAGTCCCATTCTCATCAAGGATCGAAGCCACGACCATACAAACAGACGTCCAACCATCGCCATGACAAGCAATGATGGTAGTTGTGGTGGTAATATTGGTAGTTGTGGTGGCAATGTTGGTAGTTGTGGTGGCAATGTTGGTAGGTGTGGTGGCAATGTTGGTACGTATGGTGGTAATGTTGGTAGGTGTGGTGGTAATGTTGGTAGGTGTGGTGGTAATGTTGGTAGGTGTGGTGGTAATGTTGGTAGGTGTGGTGGTAATGTTGGTAGGTGTGGTGGTAATGTTGGTAGGTGTGGTGGCAATGTTGGTAGGTGTGGTGGCAATGTTGGTAGGTGTGGTGGTAATGTTGGTAGTTACGTTGTTGACGGAAGCGGGTACACCTTTTTTTACCTCATCTTATTTTTGGGAGCACTCAATCATTGCCTCTTACTCGCTCACTCGACGTCTCTCTCTCTCTCTCCATTTGTCTCACTCGGTTTCACTCTGCATGTCTCAATCTCAGTCCATCTAACTCGCACCCTACGTCTGTCTCACTCCCTCTATCACTCTCTTTTTTGCTCTACGTCTTGCCTTCACGCTCCCTAAATTCCACTCTACTGCCTCACCCTCCATCGGTCCATCTCCCTGTCTCACTCAATCTGCTTTTCTCACCCTTATCTCTTCTATATCCTTCCTAACCAAGCACTTCCTTATTTACTCCACCTTGAGAGAGAGAGAGAGAGAGAGAGAGAGAGAGAGAGAGAGAGAGAGAGAGAGACGGAGGCAGGTGGGGGTGGGTAGTCAAATATAGCGTGTGATAGCCGGGGAGACCTGCCACTCATAACACTCACCTCTGCCAGATTCATCTCTTCCTCACTCACGTCATCTCACCTCTGACAGAAACTCATCTCCATTTCCTTCACCTCACTCATCCTGTACTCATCTCACTTCACTCATACCGTACTCATCCCACATTCATTTCTCATCTCACTTCGCTCATACCGTACTCATCTCACATCACTCATTAACTTATTCATCTCATTCACCTCTACCAGGCTCATATCTACTCTGTTCACCTCAATATAACTCTAATCTCACATCAAATAACTCTTAATTCACTCATACCTCATTCACCTCCACCAAATTCATGTTCTCACCTCACTCATACCTTTACCAGATTCATCTCCCTCACTCATACTTTGCTCACCTCTACCCAACTCATCTCAATTTAATTCTGATCTCGCAACAAATATCTCTTAACTCATTCACCTCTACCACACTCATCTCACGTCAACTCATTCTCACTCACATCCAATCGATCTTACCTCAGCCAGCCTCTAGCCTCATACCTCACTCACCTCCAATACATTCATCTCACTACAATTAACTCGCTCACACCCACTCACTCTCACTTCCATCACCTCTACCCTACTCACCTCTATTCCATAACTATTTCTAATTTCACTCACACCTTCCTCACTTCACTCACTTTACCTATACTCCCCTCAGGAAACTCATCTCACTCCCTCGCACAATTTTCACCTCACCTCCTCTCCTTTTCACACACCTAATTCACCCACCTCACTTCACTGTTATACCTCTCTCACTCACCTTAATCACTCAGCTCTCTTTCGTTCACTCATGCTAAACTCACGAAACCACCTAGTCTCTCTCTCTCTCTCAGCTATTTTTTTCCTTCTTGTGGTATATGAAAGCTCTCTCTATATGCGTCCCAGCGACCGGAGGATTTGTGTGGATGTTATGCCTCTCGCTCCTGCTCACTCTCTCAATTCCACTCACTCACTTTCACTCTATCACTAGCTCTCTCTTACTCACTTTCACTCTTGCTTTTCATTCAAGCCCCAAACTCTCTCTCACTCACTTTCATTCTAGCACAAACTTTCACTCTGCCATTCAATTTCCCTTTCTCCCACGAACTCACTCTGAATATAGGCCAACAAACTCTTTCACCCTGGCTCACAAACTCACTCTCAATCACTCAATTTAATTTCACTCCCTCATTTCCACTCTATTTCATAAACTCATTCTCACTCACTTTCATTACCACTACTCATTCTAAAGCTTACCCTCGCTCATTCACTTTCACCCTATTTTACTAACTCACTCTCACTCATTCACTCACTTTCCCTCTAACCCCCAAACTCGCTGTCTCACAGTTAACTATTCCGGAAAATAAATATCACTCACTCAACTCTATCCCACAAACTCTCACCAGCTCACCCTAGCCCACAAACGCATTCTCACTCATTCACTCTGGCCTACAAACTCAGCCTCTCTCACTCACATTCATTGTACCCGACAAACTTAGTCTCACTGTCACTCAACCTCACTCTATTCCACATATTCACTCACATTCACTCTAGCTCACAAACTCATTCTCACTCACTTTCACTCTATCACACAAACTCGCTCTACCCCACTCAATTTCAATCAAATGAGTAAGATGGCTTAGGATTAGCTATGTAAATTTCGCGTTCACTTTCTCACTCGCACACAAGCATCACTCCATATTTCACTCCCTCCCTCACATTTTTCTAACCTCTTACTTCCGATCCGCCCCTCCCTCCCTCCCCCCCCCTCTCTCTCTCTCTCCACTCCTACCCTCTCTAAACACTTTCCCCTTCCCTCTCTACTCCCTCCTCTTCCCATCCACCTCTCCTCCATTCCCTTCCTTCATTAAATGCTCCCCCCCTTCCCTCTCCACTTTACCTCCCTCTCCCTTCCCCTCTCTCCATTTCCTCTTCTTCCCTTCCCCTCTCTCCAATTCCTCTTCCTCCCTTCCCCTCCTCTCTCCCCATTCCCTCTTTTCTCCATTCTCTCTCTCTCAACATTCCTTCCTCTTTCCACACTCCCCTTTCCTCCACGCCACCAATGTCAGATCGAGGGCATTAATATTAAGTACCTGCCCGAATTTACCCTCACCTGGCACCCTCCCTCACCCACACCTGGCACCCTCCCTCACCCACACCTGGCACCCTCCCTCACCTGGCACCCTCCCTCACCCACACCTGGCACCCTCCCTCACCCACACCTGGCACCCTCCCTCACCCACACCTGGCACCCTCCCTCACCCTCACCTGGCACCCTCCCTCACCTTCACCTGGCACCCTCCCTCACCCTCACCTGGCACCCTCCCTCACCTTCACCTGGCACCCTCCCTCACCCACACCTTGCACCCTCCCTCACCCACACCTGGCACCCTCCCTCACCCTCACCTGGCACCCTCCCTCACCCTCACCTGGCACCCTCCCTCACCCTCACCTGGCACCCTCCCTCACCCTCACCTGGCACCCTCCCTCACCCACACCTCGCACCCTCCCTCACCCTCACCTGGCACCCTCCCTCACCCTCACCTGGCACCCTCCCTCACCCTCACCTGGCACCCTCCCTCACCCTCACCTGGCACCCTCCCTCACCCACATCTGGCACCCTCCCTCACCCACACCTGGCACCCTCCCTCACCCTCACCTGGCACCCTCCCTCACCCACATCTGGCACCCTCCCTCACCCACACCTGGCACCCTCCTTCACCCTCACCTAGCACTCTTCCTCACCCTCACCGGGCACCTTCCCTCACCCTCACCTGGCACCCTCCCTCACCCACACCTGGCACCCTCCCTCACCCACACCTGGCACCCTCCCTCACCCACACCTGGCACCCTCCCTCACCCTCACCTGGCACCCTCCCTCACCCTCACCTGGCACCCTCCCTTATCCCAACAGACACCCCTCCTCACCCTCATCTGGCACCCTTCCTCACCCACACCTGGCACCCTCCCTCATCCCAACAGACACCCTTCCTCACCCACACCTGGCACCCTCCATCACCCTCACTTGGCATCCTCCCTCACCCTCACCTGGCACCCTCCCTCACCCACACCTGGCACCCTCCCTCACCCTCACCTAGCACTCTTCCTCACCCTCACCGGGCACCTTCCCTCACCCTCACCTGGCACCCTTCCTTACCCTCACCCGGCAGCGTCCCTCATCCTCACCTGGCACCCTCCCTCACCCTTATCTAGCATCCTCCACCTTACACGGCACCCACACTCTCCTTCATCAGGCACTCTCACCCTCATCGTCCCCTGGAACCCTCATTTCACTTAGCACTCACCCTCATCGTCCTCTGGAACCCCCATTTCACTTGACACTCACCCTCACCTATGACCCTAACTCCGATGTGGCACCTACCCTCACCTGGCACCCTCATCCACACCCTTACCTAGCACTCACACTCACCGTCATCCACACCCTGACCTGGCACTCACATTCACCCTCATCCACACCCTCACCTGGCACTCACATTCACCCTCATCCACACCCTCACCTGGCACTCACCCTCATCCACACCCTCACCTGGCACTCACACTCACCCTCATCCACACCCTCACCTGGCACACCCGTCAATGGCCGCTACCCCCAGTATAATTATAATCCAGCTTGCTCACGCCTCACTCCCTGCCACTGCATTGGTTTTTCCTACTCTAACATGTTCTCTTATAATTGTACCCAGCGCACTAACACTCCCATAATCTGGTCTTATCCTACTTTCTTACGTACCTGGGTAATTGACGAGAAAATCTATTCAGGTTAAATATAATAATCGTATAGGTTTGGCAGTACTGTTATTACACACACATACACTCGCGAACCAAGAGTGGGTGTTGTGTTTTACTGGACGGTGTGTGTGTGTGCGTGTGCGTGCGTGTGTGTGTGTGTGTGTGTGTGTGTGTGTGTGTGTGTGTGTGTGTGTGTGTGTGTGTGTGTGTGTGTGTGTGTGTGTGTGTGAACAGTACTCAAACAGTTTTTATCCTCTTTTACTCAAACTTTGCGGAGAGTTTGACGGTCAACGAAGGCGATGACCTATTGTTTTTAGTACAGGTCGTCAAGGTCACTAGGCTAGGTTAAAGTCTAACTTGGCAAGGTCAACTTAATCACCTTTTATTCAATTTAGATCAAACCTGAAGGAAAGGTTGAAAGTAAGACATGAGAGAAGGGCTTTGATTTTGAGAACAACCAGTTAAAAAGTAAAGTTCGACCCGTGTATGTGTGCGATCATTGTTCTATGCTGAGCTGAACCGAAGTTGGTAGAAGGGTTAGTGATCAGCCAAGGGGTTAACCAATTTCTTAGCAGGTAAAAGGTCAAAGTCACAGGGCAAGGTCAACTTACAGTTTTTATCTGACTTATACCAAATTCCATGGCAGGCTTGAAGGTAAGGTGAAGATAAGGGGACTCGTTTTGATAATAATTAGTCAAATGTCAAGGTAGCAGAGAGAGGTCAAAGGTCAAAGTTATAGCACAAGGTCAATTCGATATTTTCATCATATCAGACCAAACTATGTGGAAGTGTTAATGGTCAGGCAAGGACGAAGACATTTTATTTTGAGGGCACTTGGTCGATGTTCAAGGTTACAGGGCAAAGTCAAATGTTCGGCCCTTGGGACTAAGTGGTTGGCGCAGGCGTGGCACTCGAAGCACTCGTTTTTGCTATTTTCATTCTTTCTTTGTTTTATATTTACGATTTTGTGAGTTTAAGTATCCCGCAACATGCAATTACTGTTTAACCTCTTCACGCCGATGAAGCATTTTCCCTTTTATTCGTGCGACCACAAGACGATTTTATTCAGCTTTGGAGAGGCCTTGCGAACTGGAGGGCTTAGATATGGCTCTCATTATCCCCGCACTACTGGAAGTTTGTCCTCACTCGAATAAAAATAACCTGGTGGCATTAAGAGCAATATAACAAACACTCCATTGTTGTGAACGTGTTAGTATATAGATCCGTCACTGGTACATGTATGAAGGTGCACAGGTGAAGGATCAGTGCCGTGGGGGGAAGGGATGTACAGGCAGAGGTGAGGTCAAAACAACCACACTAATAACCCCTTCACAACTACCACAACTTTGTCTCAATCAGCCACCACAAGACGATTTTATTCAACCCGGGATAACACCAAGCTATCAACAGTGCTACGTAGTCGACATCAAAAGTCCTGTCACCTCTCCTGCTTTTCTCTTCATGGACTTGGGTAATAAGTATGGTGGATCAGCATTGTACAGAGTAATAATTATCTTCCTACTTGAACACAAAGCGGAAATGCCGAATCATCTGAAATACGCACTAGGTCAGACTGGGTTTTCATTGTATGTCACCTTTGTACATTTTCTTCACACGTAAAAGATGGTTATTTCTCTCTCTCTCTCTCTCTCTCTCTCTCTGTACACTTATGCTCTCCTTTAGCCACACATCAGTGTCACCTGTATCGGCTGCTGCAAATTTACCGCATCAATTTTCAAAGTTCGTAGAAAGAAAAGACGAAGAGACGACATGACTTCTGCTGCTGACTGTACACCCCTGGGCACCGTGACTGGCAGAGGACACAGGCAGAGAACACCCACGCTGTCTTCCAATCTTGCCTTTTGTACCTCTTACATGTAATTTCTCAGCTATCAAACGCACCCCAGATCACAGACTAACAAAGGTTTAACTGTCCTCTCTCTCTCTCTCTCTCTCTCTCTCTCTTCCACGTAATTCTTATCACACAGAACCTGCTCTTTATCTGCCTATTTCCGCTATGACAACAAAGGCTGGTCCTCATACCTGCTGTTTCCACTCACTAATTAAACCCTTTGACGGCGGTTGGTGAATTTCGGTATTTTATTCAAGCTAACACACAGAGATTTCTTTCAGTTGAGATAGACCCTATACCATTCACAGGCTTCATAATCTACCTGAAGCAACCCTGATCGATACACATTACGATTTTCTCCAGACGATTTTATTCAGTCAAGGGAAATCTTAAAATCACTGGCATCCTACCTCACCCGACCCAAGACGAAAATTAAAGGCTTCAGGAAGAGGTCAATTACATCCATCAGTGAATAGTCGTTGGTTGCGGCACTCCTGGTTTGGTAAATGCATTGACCTTAAATCAAGTTTTATTCATGGAACCTGTGAGAGAGAGAGAGAGAGAGAGAGAGAGAGAGAGAGAGAGACTTGTAACTTTAACATGTACTTTTTAGACTGGTCTGCGCGCACGCACGCACACACACACACACACACACACACACACACACACACACACACACACACACACACACACACACACAGATCCCCAGCAACAGAGGCTGAACTAATGCTCATATTCTGTGACTTTCGAGAATTCTTAACGCCTTTTCCTTAGCTATTTATTTTGCATATTACATCTCAATCCACTTGTACACAGATGCAAATTATACCGAAATTAAAGGGATGTAATTAACCAACAAGAGAAAATTAGTTCAGTGTGTAATAAGGAAAACAAATCGCTATAGAAAAGGTGTTACGAATCCCCCGGTGGCACAAGGAAGTAAGCAAGGGGTGTGACATTTGAAGTGAGGGCGTCCGGTCAGTGGCTAGGTTATTGAACGCTATGCTGGCCTCAATAATACACTACCTACCCCTCCACCACCACCACCACCCAATCCCTCCTAACCTTACACAATACTTAACCACTTCGGCCCAACGACGTCCCTTTAATCACTTCAGTCCAACGCCGCATCTTTAGGGTCACCACTCTATACTTGACTAACTCAGGTCCTTATCATCGTCGGTTAAGCAAGCCTCCTAACACCTTTTCCCTGCTAGTTTATTTTTTCTTTCAGCTCATCAATAATCAATCAGCTCAGAACTAATCAATTATGTGTTATTGTGGCTTTCCACGCTGGTGCTTAAAAGACATAAACAACAAACAAGAAAGCAGCAGAGCGTGGTATGGAAAAGAAATCGCTAAGGAAGGGGTATTTGACAGCTTTCTTACTCGACTAGAATACGAAGTTTGTTATCTCTTTCTCCCAAACACTTCAATTTGGTGCCATTCATTCGTCTCTTTACAAAGATATTTTAAACCTCGTACAACTGTTCCTTTATTACCCACAGCCCCCCCCCTCCCTCATTTAGTTCTTTTAGGATATGGGGTTTTATGAGGCAAAGTGTAAAACCAAAGACAAAAAATTAGTTACTTGAGTTAGCACGAATCTGTAGTCTTGACCAACATTTGTGAGAAGGGCTGGGGACGATCACATGTTTGAATAGCAGAAATATTTTAGCAGAGACCAACCTAAATTCCACTGGAATGTTGGCAATATTGAATTTACTTTTTCTGGCTACCTAATTTTATGCAACCTAGATTCTCCCACGTAGTAAGTGAATGAGGGCAGTATATAACCTCTTGAAAAAAAAAAAAAATCAAGCTGAACAAAATCATACGGAGACAGCTATGATAAAAACAGAGGACATCAGGTTCAAGGGGGGTAAACACTAGCGCACACACTTCCTACACTGGACTTACTTCCTTGTTTTTACTTACACGCGTTCATATTACTGTACACTGTCATATTAGGTTTCTTTTAACTCTATCCTATTATCATGGAACGCTGTGGTGTTCAATCATGCACTACCAACACATACGCCACCCCCTGCCACACCCCCTCCCCAAGCAAATACAATACTCCACCACTTATAAGTTTGTGTATATATATATATATATATATATATATATATATATATATATATATATATATATATATATAGAGAGAGAGAGAGAGAGAGAGAGAGAGAGAGAGAGAGAGAGAGAGAGAGAGACATAGACTATAGATATACCGTAGATAGATGGATAGATATATCTGAAACCTTGAAACACTATGCTGAATAACTAAATTCTGACATCTTAACTCTAAGTTCAAAGCGAAGAACTTCACTGATGTAATCAGGAAATTTCAAAAGAATCAGCAGCATCAATGAATTTATACTCAGCCATCCATTACCCACTGCGGATTACTCGAAGTACCCACTGGTTGGAAGTAACCCCTTCAGCCTGATGATTAATTTACTTATTTTTATCATTCAGCTCACGAGAGCATTACAGTAGTAGACGGGTTACTAAAGGCTCTACCCAGCACCCCAGCCCCTACTTCAAAATCTCCCGAGCTGAGTAAAACCATCTGAAGGTGGCAAAAACGAAACGAAAACGTGTCCTCGGGGTGATGGGGTTAAAGGTGTAATTGCTAAATGTTCACAAAAAGGACAATCATATTTTTCTTTCTAAACTTCGTGTAGGAGTTGGCCTGTTTTATGTGGCTTTAAGTGTAAGTGTGTGTGTGTGTGTGTGTGTGTGTGTGTGTGTGTGTGTGTGTTTAGGTATGTTTTGACCTGGGAAGTAAGCACCACAGTCATTAACAAACTATACCTCATCGTGACTCCTCTTTGAGAGAGGTGAAGTCAGTGAATGTACAGCGAGGTTGGATGGTGAGGAATTGGAAAATGTGAGTACGTTTAAGTATTTGGGTAGTGTGATGAGTAAGGATGGAGGTTTGGAGGGTGAAGTGCTTGAAAGGGTACAGCAGGGAAGAAAGGTTGCTGGTTCCTTGAAAGCAGTGATAGGAAACAGGGAAGTGAGCATGGAAGTAAAAAAGTTACTACATGACAGTATTGTGATACCAACTCTAACGTACGGAAGTGAAGCTTGGACATTGTTGGAAGGACACAAGTCAAGAGTGAGAGCAGTGGAAATGAGTTATTTAAGAGGAGCCTGTGGAGTCACGTGGAGAGACAGGCTGACGAATGAGGATATAAAGGAACGTTGTGGTGTGGATGTGGATGTGATAGGAAGCGTTGTGAGGAACACACTGAGGTGGTTTGGCCATGTGGAGAGGATGGAGGGTGAAAGACTGACAAAGAGAGTGTATGTGAGTGAGGTGGAGGGTGGAAGAGGGAGGGGGAGACCGAGGATGAGATGGAGGGATGGGGTGGAGAGGTATATGAGAGAGGGGGGTGTGAGTTGGGAGCAGGGCAGTGAAATGGCGGGGGACAGGGCGACTTGAGGCGATTTGTTTGTGGCCACCCCAAACGGGATTGAGGCGTCAGGCAATAGATAGATAGATAGATAGACTCCTTCATTGTCATCACGTATTCTGCCTTATGCTTCCTTTCTCCAGACGATTTTATGCTGTTTAGGAGAGATTTTCCAACAGGACGGGTTAGATATGGGCCTTACCTCCTCCTTCAGTACAATTTCTCCTTTAAGCTGAATTAACTCTGACAGTTGCAAGAATAAAGCTACAAATAAATCCGACTGAATGGATTACCTCCTTCACTTATCGTCCACAAATCTTTCCTTCACTACGATGAGGCATTATTTGCGGTGCCATCAGATGTTTTGGCATTATGAGAGAGAGAGAGAGAGAGAGAGAGAGAGAGAGAGAGAGAGAGAGAGAGAGAGAGAGAGAGAGATTCCACTAAGCTTCTCTCTCTCTCTCTCAGCAAACATCCCACCATTTTTATTTTCCCGCTAATACACAAAAGTCGAACACATGACTCAGCAAAAAATAGCGCCACATAAAATAGTTGCTGTTGTTGAGCCAGACGCGGATTCGAGGAGTTTTATTTTCGCGGTATCCACTGTCCTTTTTTACGCTTGGAGGGACGCTGAATTTTTGCTTTATTAGGACACAAGATGGGGATTAGAGAAGGGAGGAGGAGGAGGAGGAGGAGGAGGAGGAGAAACAAGGAAATGAGAGGGAAAATTTTATGGAAATGGATCATGAACAGGTAAAGACAGAGACAAGGAGAATCGGAAGACCTGAGAGAGAGAGAGAGAGAGAGAGAGAGAGAGAGAGAGAGAGGTCCACCTGAAAAAATCCAGGAGGAAGAAGGGATAAGAGGGAAGGAAGCCAGTGTGTGGAGACGAAGGAGGGAGGGATAAATGAGACAGGCGACAGAGGGAGGGAACAAATGAGAAAAGAGAGGGAGGGACTGAATGAACGAGAAGAGGAAGAAGGAACAGATATAGGGAGGGGGAGAAGGAGGAGGGCGGGAAGAGTGGAGCAAGGACACTAGGGAGAGGATAGACGGAAGGAAGAGGAAGGGAGAAGAGGTGAGCAAGAGGGAGGCAAGGAGACAGGTGAGGAAGGAGAGGAGCGAGGACACTGGGCAGAAGACAGAGAGGAGGACAGGTGTGAAGGAGGGAGAGGCAGACAGACAGATAAGAGACGAGTGGACAAAGAGGAAGGAAGGAGACGGGACTGAGGAAGGAAAAATGCAGAGCGAGATGGAGTAGGGAAAGATGAGGGTAGGAGGGAGCAGAAAAGGAGGGAGAGAGGGGAGATTTAGGAATGAGGAAGGGTAAGAAAAGAGAAGGGAAGGGAGAGGGAGGGAGGGGAGATACGGGAGGGAGGGAGGAAGGGTAAGAAAAGAGAAGGGAAGGGAGAGGGAGGGAGGAGCACCTGTGTTTGTGCAACCACTCCAACAACAAAGAACAAATATAAATGCTAATACTAGCAGCAATAATAACCAACTATTACCATAATAATTATAACAATGGCAAGTATTATTAGCTACCATCATTTATATTCAGTAACAGTACTGATAGTATGTGAAAGCAACTGATACCGATAACTACTACTACTACTAGGGTACTTATAATAATAATAATAATAATAATAATAATAATAATGTCACGATAAAAAATGTAATTCGTCGACTGTATGACCTGGGTCGCGTCATGAAATCGTCAGAAGGATTAAAGAAATGAGGATGGTGAGCAAAGGAATGGGTGGGACAGGCTGGAATTTTAAAGGCAGGAAATTGTACCCTGTGAAATAGTATCTGTTGTACTTGTATGAAAAATGGTTTGAATGTCGTGTAAGTTTATCTCAAAATATCTCCTCGGAATGAAAGGATGGGGGGAGGGGGTAAAAAAAATAGGCGTAAGGGGCAAAGAAATGGATGAGACGAAACTGTGGTGAGGGATAGGAAGAGACCTAGGGAGTATATCAGCTGAAAATTGATAGCACATGATTACCTGCCTTACTGGAGAGGTTTATTTCGAAGTTTTCTACAATAATAATAATAATAATAGTAATAATAATAATAATTTCGTGCTGTTCTGTATTTCCCTTGTCTCGTGACGCTGGTGCAAAAAGGGCGGGGGGCGGGATAAAAAAAATAAAACAGCTCGAGAATTACATAAAGCTTAGCAGAACATGTAAACAAGAGAGATAAACAAGGTGCAAACGATCTTCAAAGTAAATATGAAATAAGAGGCAAATAAGGAAACGAGGTAGAGAATAAATGAAGTATTACAAAAGGAAACCGTAAACAGTCAATCCGTAAACACAGGAATGGATGGAAACGGCAAAAAATAACGAAACAAAACGAAATAGATGCAGTAAGGAAAAGATTAGTCAGCAGAGGCAAACAATGCAAAACGGTGAACAAAGAGTCAGCAGCAGAGAACAGTAAACAAAGCATTAAACGCAACCTGTACACAAAGAAAAACAAGAGGTAAACAAAGAAAGAACACAGTAAACAGAAGCAATTAGTTAACAAACAAGTAGAAGCAATAAACAAAAAGAAACAATAAACCGAGGCAAACAGCAAACAGATGCAAACATTACGTACAAGAACAAAGAATAAGCAAAGAACACGAAAAAGACAGAAATGACACCTAGATAAAACAAAAAAGCAAAGAAAAAAATAAAGAAACCGAAAAGCACTTCAAAGTAAAAAAAAAAGTTAAAAGAAAACAGTAAACAAAAGCAAATACAGGTAGCCAGCAGGAGAAACAAAAATAAACAAACACGTAGTCACCAAGAATCAAACAGGAAATAGAAAGGAAATACAATAAACATCCACAAGATCGTAGTAAACATGAATGGAAAGCAATATATAAATAGTAAACAGGTAAAAAGGCAGAAAGCTAGGCAATAAAGATATGTAAACGCAATAAACAATAAACATGACTCACCAAAACAAAGAAAATGAAACCCATAATAAACAATGAACATAACTACGCAGGAAAGAGAAGCAAAACAACTAAACAAGAAAGCAACAAACAATGAGACAAAAGAAAGGTAAATAGCAATGTCAAGAGTAATCAACTAAGTAAATAAGAGAATGGTACAGTAAACATGTAAGTAAACAAGATAAACTGTCAACAAATAAACAGCAAAAAGAAGCAATAAACAAAACAGGGAAACAAGGAGAGCCAGACAGCAGGACCATAACATAGTAATATTGATCCGTCTACCCCTCCTCTCTCTCTCTCTCTCTCTCTCTTTCTCTCAACTTTGCCCCTTCCTCTCTCTCTCTCTCTGTTTTACTCCTTTCCCTCTCTCTTTCTTTTTTTTTTTTTTTACTTTCTCTCTCTCTCTCTAACTTTACCCCCCTCTCCCTTCTTTGTTTTGTTTTAATTATTCTCTCTCTGTCCATCCATTTCTCTTAATCTCATCTCCATCAAAATTCTCTTCAAGCCCAACCCCTTCATCACGTAGTCTCTGAAGAAAATCGTCTGGTCGGAGCATGAATAAAAATTTAAAAAAGGTCTGCGTCCTCGTACTGAAGGGGCTAATATAGACTACTCCTAACCCTTCGACGACCACGGCTCTCACCTGGCCTGAATAAAAATCGTCTGAAGGTACCATGAATAGAGAGAGGCGTTGTGTTGAAGCGTATAAACATCGTCAGGCGTCAGCAAGATAGAAAAAGACTCTAGAATATTTCCTTAAGTTGTATATGAGCTTCTTCTAACCTTCTCTCTCTCTCTCAATATTATTTTCTCTTTCATACTTTCCATCCCTAATCCTCTTCCCTCCACCTCCAACTTCCTTTCTCTCCCTCCGTCACTTCCTCCGCCTGTCCTTTCCTCCCTACTCCTCTGACAGTTACCTCCTGCCTACCTCCCTCCCCCTCCCTCTTCCTGCTCTTCTCATCCCCCTCCCTCTTCCTGCTTCTCTCTCTCTCTCTCTCACACACACACACACACACACACACACACACACACACACACACACCGAGTTCCCTTCCTCCTCGTCCCCCCCAAAATAATTCTCCCTCACATTTCTCTTTCCCTCCCTCCCTCTTTCATTTCACTATTACTCTTCCGTTTATTTAATTCCAACCAAATAACATTCCTCTAAGCTTTCTCTCCCCTGTTTCCTCCATTCCTCTTCTTCCATTTTATCTCCCCTCCCTCAATAACCCCCCTTCCACGATTCCCTCCCTCGACTCCTTCCCATTCTTCCTCTCCTCCCTTCCCACCCCTCTCCCCCAATCCCTCCATTCCACCTTTTCCTCTCTCTCTCCTCCTCCTTCCTCCCCATCCCATCTCCCCCATTCTCTCCCTCCCTCCCTCCCTTCCTTCTTCACCACCACCTGGCCACTCCCAAACCCACGCTGACAACCACGCCGACCCAAGCCTTGACTCAACCTCTCATTTCTCCTTCGTTTCGCTTGATTTCCCTCCTTCACCGTCGTATTTCAAAGCCTGGATTGACCAAAAATATCTCCATTCTCTCCACCGTGCGTGCCACTGACGTATTTTGCCGTGGAGTCGAGGTATATAGCGAAATACTGCTTGAATCCTTTGTATGTTTACCTTATCGTACGTTTGGCAGCGCGCACCGGAAAAACTTTGTTCCGTCTAGCAGTTATCCTTATTTTTTCTCTGTATATATTTTTTCTCACCTTCCCTTTCCCCCCTGTCCTTTGTATAATATATGCCTTGTTCTCTGTTGCTTATCTTCCCTTTTACTGTAATTTCAACTCTTCCTTGCTCCTTATTACATTTTCCCTCTGTAATTTCAACTCTTCCTTGCTCCTTATTACTTTTTCCCTCTCCTCGTCACAGTAATTTTCACTTTTACCTTTGTTCTTCCTCTTGCATCTCACAATTTTCTTTACTTCATTGCTTCTCTCCATTAGTCTACGCCTTCCTTTTTCGCTAAAACCGCAGCTCAGTTGATAATAAACAAATATTAATGAGCGATATAAATTAAAGCAACACATGAATTTATGACACACACACACACACACACACACACACACACACACACACACACACATCAGCAACAAAATTAAAGAAACAAGATGAATGAAGAAAGCGAGAAAGGATGCTCAACACTAGGAATAAAAAGGCGGAAAAAAAATGAATACAAAGGGGAAAGAAATGCCCAGATGAAAAACGGTAACAGGGAAAGAAGAAAAACATGGAAATGAGACGAGCAAACTTCTCCAGGTGAGACAAGAATAAACGGGGAAAGTATGAAAGTAATAAAACAAGATGATAATTGGGAAATGGAGTAAAGGTACGGTAAGCAAGGGATAAATAGAAGTAAATGAACAACGTCTACGGACAAAGAAACCGAGAAATACACTAACTAAATCGACCTTTCGTCTTTATTATTAAAAAGTAAAACAGAAAACCTAACAAAACCATAAATCAGGGAAATTATAGCAAAGGATATAATGTAACAAAGGAAGTCGTAAAATACATTCGTTATACATCTAGCTATCATCAGTTTTTCAATTTTATTGTGAAAAAGGGCAATTAAAAGAAAAACGATGTCATAACAACGATGTACTATGAAAAAGACTGAGAAATAAATACTACACGAGAGAAAAGTACTGTACAGTAAACTTATTAGTTTGTTCTCAACGGCCTTCCCATTCTTTGCTGCGATAAGGTGTGTGTGTCTGTGTGTGTGTGTGAGAGAGAGAGGGGGGGGGAGTAAGTACAAAGGAAGAGATGATTACATTCGTTCGTTAATTCGGTTGGCTCTCAATGGCCTTGCACTTCATTCTGTAGGTTGAAAGGACGAAACACCGATAAAACATAACAACGAAACAAAGGAAGTGAGATATGCCTTCGTTCATCTGTTCCCGGCGTCCTTCCCATTCTGTTATTATGTATTACCGAGATGAGACACGAGTCAGAAACGAAAATAAAGGAAGTGAGAAAATATTTAAATACAAAGTTCTCAACGGCCTTCGCACTGCCATTACGTATATGCGAGATATGAAAGAACAAGGTAAAGACGAAAATAAAGGAAGTAAGAAATGTTATAATAGTTCGCAATGGCCTTCGTACTGTCATTACGTAGAGGCGAGATATGACAGAACGATAATGTAAAAACGAAAATAAAGGAAGTGAGAAATGTTTTAATATATTCTCAAAGGCCTTCGTACTATCATTACGTATGATCGAGATAAGTTTACAGTCGGCAGTGACGTCTGGGGCCTGAAAAAGCGCGCAATATATACAGCTTGGGGTTTACCGTTGACCAAGGCCCGTATTCCCGTTTGCTCTGGCATATCCTCCTGATTAGTTTACATCAGCATGTGACACGTTACTATTCCCGTATTATTTCTACAATCCATGTCGGCATTAAAGCTATATAAATAACACAAGTAATGAGTCCTAATGCTCAGCATAAATCGCACACAATGAGGTGCTACAAGGCCTCTTAAGTTTTCAAGAATACAGCTCAAGTGACGGGGCGTTCATAACCACAACGTCAATTTTAGCCTGATCTTTACGCTTAATTAAACACATATGCATGATTCAGGCTTATATTTGCACTGGGGATCATTTAATGGAGAGGGAAAAGGCGACCAAAGCGCGAATAACGGATGTGGCGAGACCTGGCATCTACTTTGTTGTTAAGCAGCATGACTCACCCAACGGCTAGACACTCTCACCCACACTACACAATTAAATCCTTCTACTAACTTTATTACTAACTTTATTTCTGAACCATTTACCCCTTAATCCATTCCATTCTGTATATCAGTCCATTTGTGAGGTGAAAACAGAAGGGCAGCGAGGGTAATACGGCGTTTTGTGTGACCGTCCCGCGCGTGATGTGGTGCCATCTGGGGGTGTAAATAAATAATGCAGTGCCATGACGCCATCAAAACATATCAGATGGTGTGCTCCCTCCCTCATTGTTCCTCCTTCATTCTCTCTCATTTTTATTCCTCCTTCTCTTCTTGCCCTTCTTTCTCTCCCCTTCCTTATCACCCATTTCACCTCTTTATTCTCTTACCATTCCTTCTTCTTTTCCCATCCGTTTATTACCTTATCCCTCTGTTCTCTTATTACCGTCAGCTCTGGTTTTCTCCCCTCCTACGTTTTTCTATTTTATTTTTATAGTTCCCTTTCTCCCTCCCATTTATCTTTTCCCTCCACGCGACCCCCAACCCCCACCCTCTCCCAGCTCTTTCTTCCTCTTATTATTTTTTTTAATCCATCTTTATCTTTCACGCTGAACAGTATTAACCTAGAGAACTCCCTCTCTGTTTACCCTCCCCCCTCTGTTGTAATCAAATGTCACTTTCTCACTCCACCCCCTCTCTTTCACCTACCCCATCTCCTTTCATTCCTCTCTCTCTTCCTCTTCTCTCTCCCAACTTACTCCTCATCCTCCTCTCTTTTCCCCTCCCTTTGCCTCCTCCCCCATTTCCCACATCCCCTCCTCTTCCCCTCGTCTCCCCTTTTCTGCATCGTTGCATCCCCTCCCATGGCCCTTTTCTCTTCCCCTTCACCCTAATTCCCTCCCTCCCTTTTGTCATCATGAGCCCTCCCTTTCTCCCTCCCCTCTCGGCCCCTCCTCCCTTCCCCTCTTTGTTCTTCCCCTCTGACTCTCCTTCTCTTTCTCCTCTCAGACCCCCCCCCTTCTCTCTCTAACCTCTTAGTCACTGCTATCACCCCCTCTGCTTATTCTCTCTCTCTCTCTCTCTCTCTCTCTCTCTATTTCCTTAACTTCCCTCTACGTCTTACTCATCCTTCCTCTTCACTTCCTCCTCCCCCATCTCCCCTCATTTCCATTTTATTTTACCCCTCATTACAAGTTCTTCCCTTCCCCTCACCTTTCATTCCAACCCCTCTTCCTCAATACCTCCCCAGCTTCCTCTCTGTCTCCAGCTCCCCCTTTTCCCCATCCCTACTATCAAATATCTTTCCTACCACATTTCCACTTCCTCACCATTCTTTCTCTACCCTCCTACATCTACTGCCCCTCCTTTCCCCTCATTCTCACCCTCTAACTTTTCTTCCCCCTACTTCCTCTCTCTTCTCTCCTCCCTCCTTCCTCTCCTTTGCCCTTCACTTCCCCTCTTTCCTCCACTGTAACCCTCAATTCTCCTTTCCCTCGTTTCCTCCCTCCCTCCCATCACATCCCCTCTCTTCCCTCCATCATTCCCCTCAACCCTCCTCCCATACCATCACCACCTTTCATTCCCAACCCCCTCCCCGTCTCCCTACCTACCTCTCTCCCATCCTCCCCTCTTTTGCCCTTCAATCTCTCCCTCCCCTCATTCTAGTACCGACGCTCCCCTCTGTTGCTACCCGCCTTCCCCTCACCCCCCCTCCTCTCCCTTTCCCTTTCTCCCCCTCACCTCCCCTTTTCTTCCCTCTTCCACTTAGTCTCTCCTTTATTGCCTCACAACTTATTCTGACTTCCATCTTCCATCTCTCTTTCTCTCTAAGTAGCTTCTTACTTTTCTCTGATCCCTCTCTTCCACCTTCCCTTTAATTTGCTCTCGCTCTTTCTCAAGTAGCTTCTTTCTTTTCTCTGATCCCTCTCTCCCTCCTTCTCTCGAATTTTCTCTCTCTCTCTCTCTCCGTCCCTACCCCTAGCGGCGGGCTCAGGAACTACACATGTAAACAATAAGCTAACCATATGTTGTTTTGACCCTGGGCACATCCACACACGATACAAGATGAAGAGTAGGGAAGATCTGACTTGCCCTTCAATTAAAATGAATAGTGTGGAGCGAAACATGGGGAAGAGAGAGAGAGAGAGAGAGAGAGAGAGAGAGAGAGAGAGAGAGAGAGAGAGAGAGAAACAGCAGGGGGTGCAGACATGGAGAAACGCAGCAGGAAGAGGGGGAGAAGAGGGGAGGGGGTGGAAGGGGAGTGGAGAGGAAAGAGGCACGTGTGAACATTACCCTCCCTCTCCTCCTCCCCTCCCTCCCATCTGCCACTCTATACACGTGCTCCCCTCCCTCTCCCTTCCTTCTCCCCCTCCCTTCCGCACGTGCCGACTCCCTCCCACCCTCCCTTCCATTACCATAATCTCACCATTCTCTCCCCTCCTTCCCTTATTGTCCTTCTCCCTCCCCTTCCTTCCTCTTATTCCCCTCTTCCTCCCCCTTTACTCCAAACTTTATCCTTCTCTTCTCACGCTCTCCTCTCCCTTCCTCCCTCCCCCACTCTCTCTCTCTCTAATCCCATCTCCTTCCCCTTCATCTTTCCTTTCCTTCTCCATAATTTTTCTCCTTTACATACAGTATTTCTTACCTCTTCTTCCATTCCTATCCCTATAACCCCTTCAGTCCGATGATGTAACTCCAATTCATGCTGTCTATACAATGATAGTCAACTTCAAAATGGTGTACAGGAGTGAAGGAATAAATGAAGGTTACATCTGACCCCTAAAGTTACAACAGTTTACCCTAACCTCAATTGGATCGCATCGTATAGTCAGTTTGCATTCATCTGACGGAACTCTGCTACTCATTACTGGAATACTAAGTCAAGGAATCATGAACTTAGATGATCCTTAGTTATGATGCAAGAATGAGTTTCCCTGGTTACTAGTCTAATCAATCCCCCCAGTCTGACTACACCTGGCCATCAACGTTCAAGATAGGGGTAAAGTATCACTGTCAGGTTAGAGGAATGGCGTTACAACACCCTCAACTTCTTTAGCATTATTTTTTTGCTTATCTTTCCTTTACTTCCTCTCCCCTCTTCCTCCTGCTTATCTTTCTCTCTCTCTCTCTCTCTCTCTCCTTTATCACTGTCTATATAGTCCATCTTCTTTTTCTCAGTCCTCGTTTCCCACGTTATCCTCCTCTCTTTACTTACTATCATTTATATTCCCCCATACTCTCTCTCTCTCATACCTATACCATTTACTCTTCTTTAACCCTCTTCCATCCCTCTCCCCATTCCTCACTTTCCCTCCTTCCCCTTCCTTTAACATCCTCTATCTTCTCCCTTTCTTATACCATCCTTTCTTCCACTCCACATTTCCATCATCATCTATTCCCTCTTTCACCTTCCCTCCTCCCCTCTCCTCTTGCCTCTTCATTCACCCTCTCCTTTAACTCTCCCTCCCATCCCGTTCCCTACCTCCCACCTCTCCTACCCTTCCTTCCCCTCCCTCTACCTCCCCTCCCCTCGCTCTCCCCTCTCTTGTCCTGTTCATTGACTACGTATGTGCACCACTCCATCCGCCACCGTTTGGTCCCTTGTACACCAACCATGCCTTTGTCTCTCATACTCTCTCCTAAAACTCGCCATCGCTCTCTCAATCTATCTCTTACCTTCCACCTCCCTCCCCTTTTCTCCCATAATCTCACTCTCCATCTCTCTCTCTCTCGTTTAATCTCTCACCCTCCGTCTATCTCTTTTTCTCCTTTAATCCCACCTTGTCTCTCATCCTCCATCTCTTTCCCCCCCTTAATTTACCACCTTCCATCCCCTTTCCTCCCTTAATATATCACCTTCCATCCCCCCTTTTCTCCCTTAATCTACCACTCCCTTCTCCCTTAATGTCACCTTCTAAGTTAAAATGCTTATCTATTACTCCTCAGGTCTTTCCTCTTCATCTTCCTTCCTCTTCCACCCTCTTTTATCCCTTTCACTTTCGTCTACTCTTTTCTCTCCTATCTCCCCCCCCCCCTTCTCCTCGTTCTCCCCTCTCTCGCCCTCTTCGCTGACTACATGTGCACCACTCCATCTGCCACTGTTTGCTCCCTTGTCCACCAACCCGCCTTTGTCTCTTATTCTCTCAACCTCCACCTAATTCCTTCTCTCTCTCTCTCTCTCTCTCCATACGTGTCGCACCCTCCATGCACCTCTTCTGTATCAAATGATGTGCCACTGTATGACCCCTAGTCCACCAACCTACCTTTGTCTATCTATCCTCTCACTTTCCATCTCTCTATCTATCTAACCCTCCGCCTCCATGTCTCTCTGTCAGTCAATCATCCATGGTTCATCATCTCAATCTCACCCATCTTGTCTCTATGTATCTGTCACCCCATCTTCCTCTTTTCCTCACTCTCCATTCTCTCATTTTCCCCTCTTAATCCTTCCATCAGCCGCTGTCTGTCCCCAAGTCCACCAACCTGTCTTTGTTCCAGTCTATTTCTCTTCTCACCTTCCATCTCTTAATTTCTTTCACCCTCCACGTCTCTCATCTATCTCACCCTCCATTCTCTTTCCTGTCCCACCCTCCACCTCTCGTTTTCGCCCTTAATTTGTTTTCTCTCAATCTCTCTTTCCCTTTCTCTCAGTCTTTTACCTTCCACGTCCCTTTCTCTTCGTCTCTCCCGCGATGTCTCTCTTTCTTCCCGTTCTCCCCCCCCTCCATCTGTGACTGTCTGCCTCCTTGTCCAACAGCATGTCTATCTATCTTAATCTATTCCCCCATTCTCTCTCTCTCTCTCTCTCTCAGTCACGTCTTTCCTAGCCTATTCTGCCTGTATTTCTGACTGCCGATTTACCCCGACATTGTGACTTCTCTTGGCTGAATGAAGTAGTTGTGTTAGAATATCATCGTCTGGAATCAGTAACATCAAAGTAACGGCCACCTGTTTCATTGGCCAACGTCAAATACTACCCAGCTTAAGAAAGGTTAGGGGGGTTAATTTGGCTTCCGTTCTTGTGGCCTTTTGCAGTTCCCCCCTTTTTTACCTGTTTGTTTACGGCCGTTAATCTGTCCCTCCTCCACCCAGCATTAAGCATTTTTTCCTTTTTCTTTTTTGTCTGGCCTGGCTGGCTGGTTGGCTGCCTTCCGTATTTACGCTGTGCCATTGTCTATCTGCTCGTCTGCATTCTTTTTGTCTTCGCTCTACTTGCCACTCACGGATTTTGGTTATCTTCCTGTCTGTCTTGTTACCTGCTTGTCTGTATTCTACCTCGCTTACCTGTTTACTTCTCAGTTTATCCTCCAGCCTTATTTACTTCTCTCCTTGCTTTATTAATTTTGTCATAGCTCTACTTTTGAATTCGTTTTCATCAGGTCAATCTGCTTCTGTCTGATTAATGTTTTTAATCATGGCCCTTTGCTCTTCTGAATTTCCTATACCATTACGTCAGTCTACTCCCTCGCTTTTCTAAATTTCGATTGATTCCTGTCTGGTACTGCCACTGACCTGTACTCTAGGTGGTATGTGATTTCGTAGGCTTTATTATTATTATTATTATAGTAAACCTAAAGTCTTGAATGGTAATCGTAAAGTTTTATTAACGAGTCTGTGTCAATAACATACAAAAAGATAATGAATCGTAGTGTGCAAAATAAATCGGTGAGGAAGGCGTTGTCGTGTGAGCATCTATCCCGCCTTCAGGACAATCTCAGAGTCAAACGATAAGGTTTGTCAGTGGATGCATATAACCTGTCCATGGATGCACGTATCCGCTTCCGTTCCTCTGTTGCTAGGGTTATCTTTCTCTAGCCCAAGCTGACCACGGTCCCTATACCCAAAAAATATTAGACATTTCTTACAAATTCCTTATCAATTCATTATCAGATATAATTTGGCCTTGTATTTTTCACTCTACTCTGGTCTTTCATTGACATCTTTAAAGAGCTCAGACAAAACAATAAACAATCTATCCCACAGGTAACTAAAAATGAGGAATTTACATGAATACACTACCATATGTTTTGTTTACCCTACCCGGCATACACACAAAGATATTATCTCGTACACTACACCGTACAGCTTAATTTTCAGCCCAGGAATACCATCTACTCTTAACATATTCTGGGAGCTCTGTGTTGTATTTGAGTGCATAGTAAGTAATATATTCAACAATAACGCCAATGTTTACATTTCTTGCGTCTGGCAGCACGCGCCGATCAACTGTTGCCAGATACCACATTTTTCCTGTGGCGTCAACAACAGGCTACCCTATTCCATTTCCTCCTGTCTGTCTGTCCCTCTGTCCCTCCCTCCCTTTTTCCTCCATATGACCGTGGTTCTTTCCCTCCCTCCATCCTCCCTTTCCTCTCCCTCTCCCTCCCCCTCCAACGGCCTCCCTCCCAGCCTCTCTCTCTCTCTCCACTCGCTCAATATTCCATCCAGCTGCCCTCCAATTGCGCGTTTCATATTTTTTCGCTTTTTTCTTTTCCTCCCCGCGCCTCTTTTGTTATATAAATTTTCACGTGTGCCGTTATCCAGCGGTTTTCTTTTACAGTCGCTCGCTCCCGCATTCGCAATGGGGAAAATTATTCCCAAATTCGTACATCCCAATTTCCAGCTCAAATTAACTTCCACGCTGTATAATGAAAACACGAACCCAAACACTTGTGGCTGTGGTTGTGAATTTTTAAAACAATATTGGTCTGAATATCTGTCCGTGATTTCCCCCCCACCTTGTTACAAGTGCCTCTACAGCCACTGAATTTAATTTCGCTCAGCGTAACGCTTTGGAAATCGCGTTGCCATGGCACAACTAGGCCTAAAACCTCAACGAAACTACGCAGTTCCATCTCATCTGAACTCGCTAACTAGGCCTAAAATTCCCATCTCCATCTTGAACGTTGAGTGGTCAAATAGCGATCAATATTAGAATATGGTGCTGGTCACGAAGAAATGCTATGGAAAGGATGCAGAGTCGCAGTATTGTCTTATTTTGCCATTGAATTACCTGAAAGAAGCTGCAAAAATACGAAAATCACCAAGTCAAAGTAAAATAAAGGTCTAGAGAATAGTGCATCCCGAAATGATATACCTGAGCACTCCGGTACAATGATGCATTATATTTGTTTATTATTGATACACGATTTAGATGTGTAACAGTGAAGGGGTTAATGAAAGCTGTATCAAACCCCTCCAGTTCGCCACATCCATCAAAATCCAACTCTTAACTCGTCTAGAGATAGCAAAATGAAAATGGTGTACTTGGGGGCAGTGTTTATAATATCTAACGCCAGCCTACTAGTACATGAATTACACCTTCCTAATCCTGATTTTTTCTCCCTTCAGGAACTGAAAATTATAAAAGGCTGACAATAATTCACCCTAATGCTTCCAATGAGATTCTTAAACCTCTGAATTTAGTGACGCATCCTATTGGGAAGTATGAAAGAAACAAAATCGCAGCACGAAAGCACTGATCCCTACGTATGGAAGTGGGAAAGTTTCAGGAGTGAGAGCAGTGGAAATTGGTTATCTGAGATTAGTACGTGGAGTTTAATGGAGAGACAGACAAATGACGAAGTGAAAGAGCGCTGAGCTGTTTGATGTGGCCGTGATGAAAAGTATCAGAAGTACTGAGATGTTTTGGCCATGTGGAGACGACGAAGAATGAGACGTTTAACAAAAGGGCGTAAGTGAGCGAGGAGGAGGAGGAGACCGAGGACGAGATGGAGGGATGGGGCGGATATGAGAGGGGTGTGTCATTTGGAGGGGGGGCGGTCACCCCTTACAAGATCAAGATGTCTGGGTACGGATAGATGGGTTCTATTGGCATATTCTTGCAACCTCAGGACGATTGTATTCAGCTCAGGAGACACCAGTTAGAAGTCTCGGGAGAAAATCGTTAGAGTGAGGGCGTTACACAGCTGCGATGTCCGAACCAATGATCACAGACGTCACTATAAGCTATTTTCTTATTACAGGTAACATTAATCTGCTCAGCCCAAGGAGGTTATTTATATCTCATTTTTTCTATCATAATTTTTTTCATCGTAGGAAGACCCTCAAGTGCTGACATTAATCAACACTAACCCCTCCAGTTCCAAAAGTGTCATCACTTACGGTATTAAAAAAAAAAGAAAAAAAAAAACACCAGGAGACAGCAAGAACGTTATCATTACAGTGAAGGAGTTAACTATCCTATTTTTTTTTTTTTTAAAGATTTGCTGCATTTTCGTTGATCTGGCCTATATGGTTTTATCTGAACTGATTTTGATCTAGGTTTATCTGGGTTTATTTTTACTGGTATGGGTTGATTTGGGTTGATCTGGTTGGTATGGGTTGATTTGGGCTGATCTGGTTGGTAAGGTTTGATTTGGGTTGATCTGGTTAGTATGAGTTGATTTGGGTTGATCTGGTTGGTAAGGTTTGATTTGGGTTGATCTGGGTGGTATGGGTTGATTTGGGTTTATATTGACCAGCATGGGTTGATTTGGATTGGTAAGGGTTGACATAAGTTTACTTCGTCTCATATGGGGTGATTTGGGTCAGTCTTGGGTGATTACGGTTACTTTATCTACTTAAATCTACTACATGGCTCTGGTGGAAATATAAACACACTTCCAACATTTAAGTACGAGTAGAACAGAATCACTTGAACCACTTGAGGGGAAGGGGGTAGTAACGTCACTGCTATTTTATTAGTAACCTGTCTCACAGATGGAGTGCTCTGATGGAAATAAAGGTTGCAATATCCTGGCATTATTATGAGAGAGAGAGAGAGAGAGAGAGAGAGAGAGAGAGAGAGAGAGAGAGAGAGAGAGAGAGAGAGAGAGAGAGAGAGAGTCAATACATAATGGTTCCGATACTTCAGCAAAATTAGAGTCAAAGTGCACCGGGTCGCTGATTTATGTTGTCCATCATTTTTGCACTCTTATCCAGGAGAGTCTAGGCTAAGTTAGTCTGCTTTCTTAATATCAAGTTAGGTTAATTTGTTAGTTAGTTAGGAAAGGTCTGGATAGGAGAAGTTAGGTAGAGGGAAAAAAGGGTAAGAATGATCGTCCTGGGAAAATCAGACTTAGTGCATACTGCAAAAATAGTACGAAGAAGGAAATTTACTACCGTTTACAGAAATAGTAGACAGACCGGAAATTTGCTACCGTATGCAAAAAATGGTACATGAGGGACACTTGCTATCGTATGCAAAAACAGTACACGGAAAGGAAATTTGTGATTGTCATATATCAATTTACCAAGTGAAATTGTAGACAAGACTACCACTCATGAGGACACGAAATGTTTAAACTGCATTTTTCATTTAATGCCATCAGCAACGAGGTAAAAATGGCCAGACAATTTCTTTCTTTATTCTTTGCCAGTCTGCTTCGGTGATGTCTAATTCAGGCGTTTGACTTCCCCTTTCGTGAACTCACGTTTATCAGACAATTTTGGGGCTAAGGACATTAGATATATAAAGATCCAATAACCACGGTTCCTTTACATTAACCTTGTCCAGATTTTTCTTATTGTAGTTTATTTAGTGTAGCTCTGAGGCAAGCAGACAATACTGTAACTCAGCATAATTTCCATAGCACTTTGTACCTAGCACCATATTCTGGTTTTAATTTAGTGTTACAAATCGACACTCAAGATGGAGATATGGTAATCTTAGGTCAAGTTAGAGAAAATCGAGTACAATCCGTTAGACATTTTGGGGGTTTACGTGAATATGTCTAATAATAATAGTTCTCTCACGCAAACATGGCCCAGGATTTCGTTCTTTCGTAGAATATTGACAGAAAAGGGCAATGTTATAGCTCTACATCCTTTCCACGGCATTTCTTCATTATTTGCATCATACGGTTATCTCCTGCTACAACTCGGCAATCAAGGAGATATGGTAATTTTTGGTCAAGTCAGAGTAAAAAGAGTATGAGTATGATTATTCACACACAATTTCGGAGTAAAGGTCATTGGTATTGAAACTGAACAATGAAATGATGTCATGCGTGGGATGGTGAACTGTGGGTGCGAGAAGTGACGTCATGAGTGGGTTGGTGAACTGTGGGTGCAGAAGTGACGTCATGGGTGGGTTGGTGAATTGTGGGTGTGGGAAGTGACGTCATGGGTGGGTTGGAGGGGTGCCGGTCAGCTGTCACCTGAGCCGCGACACGTCATTAATCCACCTCTCCCGCATCACGTATTGTGTAGTATTTTCTTGCTGCTGGGAGATCAATTCATTCAGTTTTTGGCGAGACTTATCGAACTGGGAAGGTCAGATGGAGCCTTCATAAACCCCTTCACTGCTACAGATTTGGCCAAAGTTGAGAGGCTAGAAATCACCTTCATAAGCCCCTTCGCTGCTAGAAGTTTAATTAAATCGTCTGTAGGTAACAAGAATAAATTAATGTCATATAGTTGAAGGGGTTAATCTACTCGTACAAGCCTCCCCACCAAACTCAGTCCATGGAGGTGTCACACAAAACTCACTTCTTTACCCGACTCTTGACTGACACACAAACCATACCAAAATATACTATGCATCACTCAAATTACCTTTCATTCATATTTATTTTTTCCGTCAAGGAGGCCATGTTTTTTTTTCGGTTTACTTGTCTGTCTGTCTACCAGCAACATCATGGAAAAATTCATCAACATCCATACTTCTTTAGAGAGAGAGAGAGAGAGAGAGAGAGAGAGAGAGAGAGAGAGAGAGAGACCAAAATCTGACCAACTGAATGGGCCACACTCATTCACTCACCATTCAAGCCCCCGGAATCCTGACACCACCACACAGACTAAACTTATTTTCACGCTCCCTACCACAACATCCACACACACGCGCTTCCTACCACCTACCAGCTATTGGACAGAACTGCACCAAATCTGAAATAACGATTACAGGAGGAACAAGTAATGAAATCTGTGAAGGAAAAAAAAAAAAAAGTCAAAAGGTCAAGGACAAAGGAAGGGGATGGTGCGCGTGGTGGAGGTATGCGTTTTTTTATATATTCATTATTATTTTTTTGGTCGAAACTGGGATGCTATGGACATCCTCAACGAAAGCTCGTATGTAGGATGCCAAAGAAAGTTCAAAGACAAAGGGTAATGACGGGAGAGGCAAATGTAGGTATGGAAGAGGCGAGTGGAGCAGCAGGCTTGTGAAAAAGAATCAAGGGGAAGAAGTGTGTCTAGGTGAGTGCATAAGTGTGTAAGGACAAAGTCATCTGGAGGCCATTCTATCTTGGCCATCCTTTGCTGGAGTATTCCCAGAAAGATGATGATGATGATGATGATGATGATGATGATGATGACTATGATGATGGTGACTGGTGACTGATTATGATGATGGGGATTGATTATAATGGTGATGATGATGAAGATGACTGAGTATGATGATGGTGACTGATTATGATGATGGGGATTGGTTATGATGATGATGATGATGATGATGATGATGATGATGATGATATGATGATGGACGACGACGATGATGATTGATATAACAGTTTGCCTCAGTAACGTCCAATACGGTAAAACTGTGTAATGGAAAACATATCGCTAAGGAACAGGCACTACGCAGCCTCTTATGCCATGCTTGTCTGCAAACTGTCATCCATCTCCTCTCTTTCCTGTTTCCCTCCTTCATTACTTCCAACCATACACAATCTCTTTCTTTTCTCTGTTCCCTCCCCTCCCTTTCCTCTATTTTTTCCTTTCCTTTCCTCTGTTTTCCCCCTCCCCTTCTTGTTTCCTCACCCCTTTTCCCTCCCTTCCTCCGATTCTTTCCTCAATTTCCTCCCCTCTCTTCCTGTTTCCTCCGCCCTTTCCTCTGTTGTCTCCCTCCCTCTTTTCTGTTTCCTTCTTCTCATTCCTGTTTCCTCTCCTCCTTTCCTCTGTTGTCTCCCTCCCTCTTTTCTGTTTCCTTCTTCTCCTTCCTGTTTCCTCTCCTCCTTTCCTGTTTCCTCCCTCTCTCCTCTTTCCTCCCTCTCATTCCTCTGTCTCCTCCCCCCATAACCCCCTAACCTTCTTCTCTCTTCCTAACCTTCTTCTGTCTCTCCCGTTTCTCGTCCTTTTGTTATTCTCTTTCCTTTTCAGCGATACAAATATTGGGGAAGAATTCTTTAATATTCGCACACTGGAACATAAACAAGCTGCCCAAACAGTCGTTGAGGATAAACTGGAGAAAACATAACATTCCATTCGATAACTGTTTCAACGTCAGAGTTCAACGTTATTATTATTATTATTATTATTATTATCATTATTATTATTTCCGTCTGATAACTATTTCAACGTCACAGAGTTCAACTTTACTATTATTGTTTATTACTGTTATTGTCATTAGTATTTTTCACGCGTATTTTGTGGCTACTGAGTTGCTCGATTTGTCATGCTTGGTAAATGAGTGTGTGAGAAAGCGATTTATCTGCCTTGTTACTATATACCTGTAAGTTATTTGGTGCTCGAGAGGGACGGCACTAACACAGCTACTTCACTGCCCGGTTATACAAACGTTCATCTCCCTCCCTATCCCCCGAAAGGAGAACGGTGAACTGTAGAAGGAGAATAAAGCCTACAGGCCACCGGGTTCACATTTCAGATAAACTTGGGGTTACAACTGTTTTTTTCTTTTTACTATTAACATATACAATCTATTTTAATTCTCAACGTTTCTCCACAGATAATTCTACGCATTTTTTTTTTTTCTCTGTGTCAGCGAAAGAAAGCGGGATCCACTGAACCTGTGCCTTCAAACGTCTAAACATGACTGACAATCCTATCAACACCTCCATTATGACCTGACACACGGATAGTCGAGAAAAACACCTAAAAAAAAAAAAAAAAAAACTAAGGTAAAGGTATACAAACAAAACTAATTACAAACACAACAGCCTGTAATTATCTTCGCCACTGACGTTAAAAGGTTATGTTTTCACCCCTGTCTGTTTGTTTGCACCCCTGGTTACAAACAGTATAATAATAATAATAATAATAATAATAATAACAGTAGTAGTAGTAGTAGTAGTAACAAAAACAATGAAAGTGGATAAAAATTCGTAGACGTTCTTTTATCGAATCCAATGACGTAATTCGCATTTTTTCCTGCCGTCTCCAGTTTAAGAGTGAATTTTCGAAGTGGGGAGGTTAGACACAGCATTCCTTTCCCCTTTCACAACAAGATATAAATTATCTCCGGCGTCGAAGAAAATCGTATGCAGGCATGAAAAAGTAAATCTTTAAAACACGTAACCGGATTAAAGGGGATGATAAGGAAGTAATTTCACACACACACACACACACACACACACACACAATAAAACCCCTGCATCCCGTGAACAAGTCAACTACAAGCCATGTGTGTATGGGCACCAAACAAATAATCAGCTGGAGTGGGTTGGTGACACAAGTTTTTGCCGTAACTGTACCGTGATTAGTCAGAAAGCTTTGGTTGGGTACATGGCGGTATATTAATGAACACACACACACACACACACACACACACACACACACACACACACACACACACACACACACAAGATAACACCCGCTCGTACTCTGCACACGGGGTGAATAAAAGGACGTCATCTCAATGCAGTAGTTATGGGGATGAGAGTGTAGTGATAAGCCTCCACCGCCTAGCACTTGTGTTGCATGATCCACATACCTTTGGGCTCCATGGGGGTCGGCTTTCCTCTTCTGCGTTACATCCCTAAAAGAGAGAGAGAGACATCATATTAGATTCCCCTTCACAATCCAGCATGGAAAACTATGTCAGGATGATGATGATTAATGATTGATGATGGCTGAAAATTAATACCTGATGACTGATGACGACGACGACGACGACGACGATGATGATGATGATGATGATGATGACATACAAGTTACTCCTCTTACTTGATTACATACACGTGCAGTATGTCCATGAAACATTCACATTCAGAGTGCACTTACTTTCAATACATACATTAGCATGCACACTTAAAATACAAAGAACACACTCTACATAGTAAGAAGAACACATTACACGTTCGTATAATCTATAAGCTCAATAACGCAATGCAGAGAATACATAACACATAATCATTATATATACAAAGAGAGACGTAACACAATTGCCTTGACACCTGGGCCGTATTTTAATGGCTTGGGAGGCTTCGTAACACCTCTTCCTTAGCGATTTATGCTGCACATTACACTTCATTATCCTCTTGTATGTTACTATTGAAAACCATGTCGATACTAAAACAACACAAATATCACACAACTGAATGCTACGGCGTAATATTCAAAACAAATCGCTTAGGAAGAGGTGCTACAACTCCTCGAACGCTACCTACTATCTTGCCTTCACACAACACCCAATGACCCCTCCCACCCCCACACAAACCATGAGTCACGTATTGGAGGTGAGAGTGTACCAGATGCACAACATTACTGGGGATTAGCAGGGTAGGGTATATACAAGGCACAAAAGTTGACGTGGAAGATATTGAGTCTCATAAAACACACACACACACACACACACACACACACACACACACACACACACACAATGAGTCAAATACTGGTGGAGTGAATATATCGGTATTCCCCAAGTATAGCAGCGGGTGACTCTCTCACACACACACACACACACACACACACACACACACACACACACACAATGAGTCAAATAATGGTGGAATGAATGTATCGGTATTCCCCAAGTATAGCAGCGGGTGACTCTCTTCCCCCCCCCTCTCTCTCACACACACACACACACACACACACACACACACACACACAAAGGGGTATGTACCGGTATGCCGCAAAAGTAGTACCATATGACAGCTCCGGCCAATCCACAAAATGAATCAATAACTAAGAGGTGTGTGAGTGTACCGGTATTCCCAGGTAAGTACATCGTCAGACATATACTCATCACTCTCTGCTCCTTATTTTGGCTGGAAGATAATCGAAACCATGAACTCAACACCGAACGAAGATCTGGAGTGAAAGTCTAGAATTTATTTACGTTAGTTTCTTATTCCCAGCCTCGAGAACTAAAGATATACCGTAAGATTTAACATTCTCCCTCCCATGTCCTTACAGCAGAAACCTCTTGAGTAATATCCATAACTAAGATTTGTTTTTTCCACTAAGGACAACGAAAGGAAGGCGTAAAAGCTTCCTGTGCCTCTTCTTCTTCCTTCAAATAAAAATATAAGTTACAAGACGGAGCTGATCTTCACTCTAGCGATGATTTCAACTGCCACCTCATCACTAGACAATATATGTTCTTCTTTCAGTTATCTTTTCTCCTTCCTCCGTTTCTTCCTTCTTCCTTCTCACTCTCGCCCTTCCTTCAGCTTTACATCTCTTCCTCCATACTTTCCCATCCCTTTATTACCTCACACTCCTTCCTCTTTTCCTTAAATTCATTCCTTTCTTCATTCTCCTCTTTTCTCTTCTTCCCATCTTCAATTTCCCTTTTTCTTCTCCCCCTCTTTTCCTTCCAGCCTACACGACCTGTCTGTACCCTTCCCTCCTTCCTCACTTTTCAACCTCTTCCTTCCTTCACCTCCCCCCATCCCATTTAGTCCGTTTTCCACAGCTTCTTCCTTCGACGTTTTAAATTCATTCCATTTTCCTTTTCTTAACCTCCTTCCCTCGCTTCCTGCACTTCCTTACTTCACTTTTGTCCTCGTTAACTTTTTCTATCAGTCTTTCCTCCTCCCTCACTCTCTCCTTCCCCCTGACTCTTTCCTCCCTCGCTCTGATATCCTCACTTCCCCATTACTCCTCCTCTTTCTTCTCTGTCTCTTCCTTCCCTATCACTTTATTGCCTTCTTCCATACTTCCTCCCCTGCTCTCTTATACTCTCCGTCTCCTTCCTTCTTCCTTCGCGGACTCTCTCCACTGCTCTAGTTAATGATTCAGAACATGACCATTCTCCAGACTCTTTTCCATTTTAAATCTGTCTATCTTATTTTATCTGCGTACCTACTTTCTATCTCACTCTGCGTACTTTATCAATCCACTCCAACATCTACGACAAATTCAATTGCGAACCTACCCACATACGGTACCTGCCCACCTCTCTATTTCAACATCTACCTACAAATTCAATTATCTACAATGCTCCTACTCTTCATCCATACAACCATCTACCCTTCTAGCTAACCGTCACGCTCTCCCAACTATTCACTTATCTATCCACCCAACCTTTCCTGTTCTTCCTACTGTACCTTTCTTCACTCACTTTTTTCCCTTCCATCCATCCTTCCTTCCTTCCTCTCTCCCTTCCATCCATCCTTCCTTCCTTCCTCTCTCCCTTCCATCCATCCTTCCTTCCTTCCTAGCTCCTTTCCACTGTTTTGTTCTCTCTCCTTCCTTCTATTCCTTTTTTCTCTCCTTCCCTTCTTTTTCTCTTCGCTCTAATGATAACGAGGCTGAAACAACCTTCCTCCACTTACCTCTCTATCTGTCCATATATCTCTGTCACCTTCTATCCATCTATCCATTTATCAGTTCTTTATCTTCTTCCCTACCTCCCTTAACCCTCCCTCTCTCCACCAATATATCATCCACGTTATTTCTACCTCCTACATCCACTCCCTCCATCCATCCACCAATCCACCAGTCCCCCCCCCCTCTGCTTCCAAGTTACTCATCCATTCCAGTTAACTTCCCTCCTTCCTTCTTGCCTCCATCATTACCTCCTTCCCTCCTCCCCCCCCTTTCATCAATCTCCCCTTTCTTCATCCTTCCATCATTCCCTCCTTCCCTTCCTTCCTCTTATCATTCCCTCCTTCACACCCTCCATTGGTCTCTCCTTCCCTCCCCTCCTCCATCAATCTCTCCTTTCATTTCCTCCTACCCTTCTTCTATCGTTTCCTTCTTCTCTCCGCTTACTGTTTCCTCCCTCCTTCCCTCCTCCTTTGCCTCCATGCTCTCCATCCATCCATCCAGGTCACTTTCCTTTCATGTATCCCTCCATTAAACCCTTCAGCCCCATAACCTACTTTGCATTTCATTCCTTCTACAGCCAATTTTAGATCCTCGGAGTGAAGTAGTTACATAAGTCTTCCTTCCTTCCCTCCCTCCTTCCATACTATCCATCCATCCGACTCTCCCTCCTTCCCTCCCTCCATCCGTCTATAGTATCTACCCACCCTTTCTTCTCCCCCTCCGTCTATCTATTCACCACCCTTCATCCCACCTCCCCCTCCCTTCATTCATCCTTCCTCCCCGACTTATAATTCCTCACTCATCATTCTTCGTCCCTTCTTTTCTTCCACCCATTTTTCCACCCTTTCCTCCCACCTCTCCTCTTTTTTTTTTTTTTTTCCAGCCATTTCTTCATTCCTCCCTCCTTCCTTTCCTCTTTCTTTCCACCCATTTCTCCCTCTTCCTTCTACCCATTTCTCCATCCCTTTCTGTTTCATCCCACCTATCTCTCCCTCCTTCCTTCCTGCCTCTTCCCTTTCCTCCCACTTATCTCTGCCTCCCTCCAACCTTCTTTTCTCCCTCCTATTGTCCTTTTCTTTTCCTCACTCTTCTTCACTAAACGTGACCTTAAGAAGCGTGGTACAAATGACATAATACGTCTGGTCCGTCCAGGGGTACAATCTCACTCCGGGTACGAAGAGTTGGTGTGTGTGTGTGTGTGTGTGTGTGTGTGTGTGTGTGTGTGTGTGTGTGTGTGTGTGTGTGTGTGTGTGTGTGTGTGTGTGTGTACTGTATTCCTGAACTATTTGCCCGGCGGTTTCGTCCTAGATTGATAGATTTTTGTTATGTCCTTAATTCAAGTCTGACTTTGGTTTTCTTCTTCCTTCTGTCCCTCCATTAAAATTCCTCCCAATCTCCTTCTCCCTCCTATACCATCAATACCCTCCTCTCTCCCTGCCGCTAAACCATTTCTCCCTCCCTCCTTTACTTCATCAATCCACCCACTCATTTCCACCCTCCCTCCTTCTCTAACTAATCTCTCCCTACTTACTGCCCTCCTCCCTAACCATCACTTCCTGTCCCCCTAATCGTTAGTCTATCCTTCTTTCCCTCTCTGCCTCCTTCCCTCCCTCCATCCATCACCCAAAATCTCCATCCCAAAATCCATCAACCCAACCTCTCCTTCCCTCCATCAATCCATATACCCAATCTCTTCCTCACCCAAGCCCTTCCTTCCAGCAGGCAGCTCCCTCCCTCCATCAACCAAATTCATCCCTTTCTATCTACTCAGCCTCTCCCTCCTTCCATCTATCCATCTACCAAGCCTCTCCCTTCCTTCCAAACCACCCATCCGTCCCACCCTTCCAACGTGACCTTAAGAATCTCGAGCCAAATTGCATAACACGTCTGGTCTTTCTATGGGTAAAATCTCGCTCCACGTACGGTCATAGATTTCCCCTCAGCACCAGGACCTGATTCTCTCTCTCTCTCTCTCGCAGCTACCATAGGATTTTGTACTCCATTTAAGAAACAGCCTAAAATTGCCCTCTCCCCGCCTTCAATGTTCAGCTGTAAATTAACACAAGAACGTGATGCCAGTCATAAAGATGTGCTATGGATGGGATATAAAGCCGTTCGTCTTTTTCTGCCAGAGCCAGGAAAATATGCAACAAAAGGACGAATCTCTGAGCCAAGTTAACGTGAAAAGGGTACAGGGTGGTCAGCTATGAGAGTCCCCTTAAAGAGCAGTTATACCTTTCACTCTGATCAAGCTACCACCTTACGATTTTGTTCAACCTGTTCAATTCCTGCGATGAAAGGATGAGCTACAATATCTAGCCTTTCCCGTTCAGTTTCCATAGGGCTGAGAGAGAGAGAGAGAGAGAGAGAGAGAGAACATACAAGTTTATAGGACTGAAGGGGTTAATGGGGGCTACCTACTGTACATTAATCCCTCACAACAGAAAAAAAAAAAAAAATCCCTTCCTGAATATCACAGCCTGGAGATAGTAAGAGCAAAACAAAGGAGGTGAAGGAAAAAGAGTTAAAAATCTCCCTAAACACGTCAACAGTCCAGAAAACCCCTTCAATCTAGTGACGTCTCTTTATTGTTTATTTACTGCTGCCTCCAGACGGTTTTATTCAGCTAGGGTTCATCTCTAATGGTAGTAAGGTTCGTAACAATGTCTATCAACAACTTTACTACGCCGTTTTCTTGCCCCCTTCTCTCTCTCTCTCTCTCTCTCTGTTGCTCTACCACTAATATGTCCTTACAACTGACCTGGCTTCGAGAGGTCGCTTAGGGTACGGATACGATGCAAAGTATTCCCTGGTTTTGTCCTGGGTACGTTCCAGAATCAATTTGTCCTGCCGTGTTGTCCTGTTTACGTTTCTGAATAAATTTTAAAGCAGTTTTGTCTTGGGTAAATTCCTGAATCACTTCGTCCCGCGATTTTGTCCTGAGCACATGTCTGAAGCAATTTGTCCCAACTACATTATCGTTATCAGGTTGTAGGTATTTTTGTCCTGGCATGAATTTTGTGCTGGTATGTTCCTGAATGAAGTTACCTATGTTAACATCCCCCCCGCCCCTCCCTGTGTGTGTGTGTGTGTGTGTGTGTGTGTGTGTGTGTGTCACGTGAGACCTTCGGTATTCTTGGTATAATTAGGGCGAGCGAACCGTACTGTAAGTGGTTCTGGAGAGTTCCCCAACACATCCTCCTTGGCAATTTATTTTCTTTACACAGCATCGTCTTGTGCGATAACGATGCAAACTATGTCGACATTAAAACGAAACACCCACACCCACCCACCCAAAGAGAGAGAGAGAGAGAGAGAGAGAGAGAGAAATACTATAGTATATAAAACAAATCGATAACGAACAATGTGCAACATACACGATAAGCGCTACAAAGTCTCCAGTTACAGCTACAACCCGATCCTGTGTACTGTCATGTGCAAAAGTTCGTCGACAATCCCCTGCCAGTACTGTATCGTGCCTTCCATATTTCTCATTCCTCCTTGGGCAAAAGAACATCCTTCCTTTTCATGCTCTTTTGTTGTGTGCTTCGTATTGCTATCACCAGTATTTATTTATTTTTAACTCAAGGAGGAAGGAACCAAATGCCACAAGCCCTTATGACAAAAACAAGATAACAGTATTTTAATATGCCTTCCATAATCCTCATTTGCCCATGCACAACAGAGTATCCTTCCTTCTCGTGCTCTTTTGTCGTGTACTTTATACAATCACATAAAAACAGTTCAGGTGACATCTTCCATTCTCACTGCCAGCAGAGAAGCGTCGTCAAACTTTTTGCTAATGGGTGTACAAGAGGAGCACAGGGGCGGGTGTGAGATGTGTGGAAGATTATTGAATTTAGCTGCGGTGTGTTGGCGTTGTGGGTACGAGTTGTCTGAATGAAGCGTTTACCAAGTACACACTGTCCTACTCCCACTTCTCCTGTACAAAGACACGTGTGCTGGGTTTCTCAATGGATGCGTCTTGTTCTGATGCTCTGGGTGTTATGCTCTTTTCACTCTAACCTGGCCTAGAATTCCCATCTCCCCATCTTGAAAACTGAATTGTAACAATACATAAACGCTACAAAATAACGTTAGCCATGAAGAAGTGTAATGGAAAGAGTTAAAGCCGTAGTATAGTCTTATACTGCCGCTGAGCTACACCAAATAGGCTGGCAAAAGGACGAAAATCTGTGCCAAGTTATAGTGAAAAGAGTATAGTTAACAACATATATATATATACCATTTTAAGGCCTGAAAGGACATTTTAGGTAGCATAATCTGGCCACTGCGAGATCACTTCATTCAGATGAGGAACGCCCCTAGGTCTCAAGCGGTTAACCCGTTCATCCAAAAGGGTCTCTTCTACACGTGTTTGAGTTCTTTCTTACGAAATCTCAGTAAGCCTTGTGGAAGAGTAGGATTTTCTAAAAACAAAAACAAAATAGTAGTAGTAATAATAATAATAATAATTAATAATAATAATAATAATTAATAATAATGATAATAATAATAATAATAAAATACTACTACTACTAAAATCTAGCGGTCTCCAAACTAAAACCTCCAAGTGAGGCCGTACCAACAATGAGGACATTTTATAGTTGCCGTATATACGTATATATACTGTATAATATACAGTATATATATTATAGTGTGATGGTGGACACGTGTCCTAGGGGTACAATGTAACTGACGAAAATGAGAGAGAGAGAGAGAGAGAGAGAGAGAGAGAGAGAGAGAGAGAGAGAGAGAGAGAGGAGGTAAGAACTAAATATATCATGGCCACTATAATGGGTCATACAATAATTCAGTGCATTCATGGCCTCCTAATCCTGGCTCAACCTCAAGCTTTCTTCTTTTTTTTCTTTTTTTTTTTATGAGCTTTACATACGTCAGAATGCCGTATTCTAGTGGCAAAGGACGCCTCGTAGCACCTGTTCCTTTGCGATTTATTTTGGGTATTATACCTTAACACTCTAGTATAATACTAATACATCTCTCCAATCCGATGACAGGAGTTACAGAAAGTCATCATTAACTCCATTTATTTATTCTTATTCGTAACCTGAATCAAATCGTCTGGAAGCAAGAATATAACATTTAAATACGCCGTGTTGAAAGAATTAATACCACCAAAGTTAGCATCAGTAACATAGTGGTTATTAGGGTTTAAAGTACAGAATAAATCGCTCCGGAAAAGGTGCTACGATATTACCAAAGCCACCTAGAACACAACCACGTGCAATGCTTATCACGTGTTTCTCGACACATACATCTGTGCTTCATCCATCAACATCGAGCCTTGTATGTTCCTCAGCTTCTGTCGACTTCAGCACATTGCTTTCACACACACACACACACACACACACACACACACACACACACACACACACACACACACACACACACACACACACACACACACACACACACACACACACACACACGCACGCACGCTCAGAGAGAGAGAGAGAGAGACACACACACACACACACACACACACATACACACATTTACCAAATCCATTCACTTCTCGGTCGACCACACCCCGTCCTACCATCATACACACACATACCCTTCGCTAAGTTGAATAAAATCATTAGATGTTAAGATTAAACTAAATTTGATAAAAGTAAAAAAGACATCCTCTTACTAAAATGTTCATCCCTTGTGTGTGTGTGTGTGTGTGTGTGTGTGTGTGTGTGTGTGTGTGTGTGTGTGTGTGTGTGTGAGGAACGAGTTATTCTTAAGGCATACACACGATGATTTTGGTAACATCTTCAGTGACGGGGTTAGAAAGTTTCCATTGCCTCCTTCAAACCTGATTTCCTTCCTTAGACAAAAGAATCGTCTGAAGTTAACAAGACTCGAATATTACGTCACCAGCGTTGTAGGGAATCGAGGGCTGTAATCTCGCCTCAACAGCTCGCAGCCTTACATGTGCCAAAAAGGATTATTGACCGGGATTTACTAAGATATTTTACGGCGGATTCCCTGTTGTAACTTATTATCTGTACCTGCAGGAGGCGCTAGAGGCAAGGGAAGATTTTATACTCTCCTCCTCTTGTTGTTATCTTATCCAGTAGACAGGAGAATACAGCATACGATTATTTCCCTCTCGTAGCTAAGGTTTGAGGGGGGGAAAAAAAAAACTTTTCCTTTTTTTTCCTGTCACAACTATTATTACCCGAAACTATGCGCTGGTGAGGGGCGCCTTCATGTGGTGGCACTGATTTGACCGAGTTACTCTTCCCCGGTTATTCAAACGTCCTACATTTCCACCCATCCACCAAGAGGAGGATGGTGGACTAATGAAGAAGGGTATCTTACGCCTGCAGTCCACTGGGTTCACGTTCAAGATGAGCCTGGAATTCCACCTACAACAACAACAACAACTACTACTACCACCAACACAAGCGAATCTGTACACGCTGGCTAAGTACGAAATATCCCAAGTACAGTAGTCTGCGAAAAAGTGCGTCTGTTTCTGTCTCACTCGTCATCACTCCTCACCCCCATCCTCTACCACTTCTTCCCGTATCGCACTGCGCCATCTGTGCCTGATAACTTCCGTCTGTCAACTAAGTCTTACTCATGCGTTTATTACCCGTCCCAGCCCGAGGTGCCCAGGGACGGGTTTTGTGCTCATTCGGTTTGTCTGTTTTTGTCCGTCTGTCTATTAACATCTTCACGCGAAAACTACTGGTCCGATTTTTACTAAAATTACTGGATGATGGGCTATGACCTGATCACCTGATGAAATTCTGGGCCAAATTGGGCCAAGGCCCAGGCTGTAGGCCCAATATATGTAAAAAAAATAAATAAATACAAAATTCTTGTTGAATCCAGAGAAAGAGAGAGAGAGAGAGAGAGAGAGATTTTATATTTTTAAACATATTTGTCCACCTATTATTGTAGTGTGGACACGGGCAGATGAAGCCCGTCAGAGGGTAGACCGGTTGTAAGAGGTGTAAGTCAGATTTGTTGATGGAGCCGAGTGACGATATAGTTAAGCACAGCAACGTCCTCTGGGTGTGTTTTGCAGGTGGTGATAAGGCAGAGTTCACATTCCTCGGTAAATTTCAGCTTGGTGTAAACACAGACAGAGATTTTTGTAGCTCTGTGCTGCACCCTTACGTGGGAAGAGATCTGGATGACAATGATGACGACGAAGCAGACGACCAAATTGAAGCAGATGGAGAGTTATACCCCTTCAGCTCAAGGTCTAATCTTACTACCACCAGACGATTTTATTCAGCAGTGCAAAGGAACCCATGGACGTGGTTTGATACGCCTTCATTTGCTCCTTCACTCCCAGAGGTCCGTCCTAGGCTGAATAAAATCGTTTAATAAGCAAAAATAAAGCGGAAAACATGTCAACACACAAAGAATTAACCCCTTCAACTCTCTCTCTCTGCTACCAACATACGATTTTCCACCTTAGGTTCTCTCGTACTGAAGTTATATAGGGACGCTTTATCTACCACTTACAGTTTAGTCTCCAGAGTTGGATAAAATCGTCCAGGGGATAAAAAGAAAGTTACCGGACACATGAGGTTGAGAGAGGGTAGTATGTCGTAGGAAGAATCGTTACTGAGTAGGGGCGGAGATGTTGGAGATCCTTAATAACAACCCTTTCAGCGCGATAACATTCCATCCTCGCTTCTTCCACACGATTTTAATTCCATTCCGACAATGTATTTTAATATACCACCAGGCGATTTGATTCAGCTTTGGAGACCTTTTGAGATAGAAGGGTTAGATGTCCAATGATCTACACCACGAGAAGTTTGTCCAAAGAATACAATTGTCTGGAGGCAGCAAGAACAAACGTCATCCGATTAGAGGTATTATCGAACTTATATTAGTGGAAGAATTTTGAGTACTCTATATATAACACCTTCACTCTAAAAATGTCACTAAATCCGAATAAAATCGTCTGATACAAGCGCTTGGTAACATGGACAAACAAATGAAAATGCCTGTTGTTACCTTTACGTCTGGACGATCATTACGGTTAAATATGCCCCATTACATAATCATAACTACATGAATAAATAATCCTATGTATTAAATTAATACCGCGCATTACAATATAAATAACTGGCTTTACATTCCTGCCCCGTTATTGATCCTCTTTTGTTCATCGAGTTGGTCGCTCCTCTTTTGTTTACAATTTTTCTGCTATCTCGCGCCCACGTGGTCTCGGCTCGCTCACACCGTCTTTGCAAATCTAGACAAAGAAACGCCGTCTATGCTGCACCTCACCCTTCAAACACGCCAGTTACCTTGGCCACGGAAGTCAAAGGGATAAATCCACACTATGAATGATGAATGAGAGGAAAACGGAGAGGAGAAAGGGAGGGAAAACGTAAACAAAGAGAGGTTGGAACGCGCCGAGGTAGATGGCAGCAGCGCCAGGGGTGGGCGGGGCAGGTGGTGGTGGTGGTCGGGTGGCGGGCGGAAAACGTATCATACCGCAATGTTTACACTTCTACCCGCTTTGCTGATGCTGAGTGGGATTGTTGATATTGGGATGGAAACTGAGGTACGAGAGAGAGAGAGAGAGAGAGAGAGAGACGACGGATCGAAAATGAAATGCAGATACATAATGCTAAACTAAACAGGTAAGACATAGAAACAATGGAGAGAGATGTTAATGAACATCAAAAGCACTGGATACTGAATGGAGAGAGAGAGAGAGAGAGAGAGAGAGAGATTGACAGGTTAACAACGCCGCTAATGAGGTGGAAACTGAGCTTCAGGGAGAAGAAAAAAGTAAATTAATTGCTTAATACAACAGAAACGAAAATAACAACACAAGATTTAAAGAGTAATCAAGTATGCTGTGTGTGTGTGTGTGTGTGTGTGTGTGTGTGTGTGTGTGTGTGAGAGAGAGAGAGAGAGAGAGAGAGAGAGAGAGAGAGGCACCATACACTGACACATATGTATAATAAAAAAAAATAACGAAGTATAAAATAAAAACAATATCTACAGAATAAATCACACTTTGGTACAGCCTGAAACCAAGAAACAAGGGAGAGAAAGAGAGAGAGGGGAGACACTAGAAAAAGCGAACAGCTGCACAAAGAAAGAACGAAATTGCTAAAGTGAGGAAATAATTGACTCGGAGAGAGAGAGAGAGAGAGAGAGAGAGAGAGAGAGAGAGAGAGAGAGAGAGAGAGAGAGAGAGAGATGAACACCGAAAAGAAATGAGAACGAAAGATAAACAGTAAAATATGGAAATGGAATATAAAGGATATAAATGAGAAAGAGAAAAGAAGAAAGCCATGGGAAAGAAAAAAGAAGCGGAAAGAATACGTAATGGAAGAAGACATGAGAAAATCAGAAAGGACATGGAGACGAGAAATAAGAAAGGAAGATTAAAAAGAAACAGAAAATGAAAGAAGTTGGAGCAATGAGAGGAAAGAGAGAATGAAGAAAAAGGATAAAAGAACAATAATAATGACAAAGTAATAAAAGATGAGGCTGAACATGGAAAATCATTAAAGAAGGATCAAGGAAACACATTTGAAAGAAAATTAAACAAACATGAAAAAACACACCTGCAGGAGAGAGAGAGAGAGAGAGAGAGAGAGAGAGAGAGAGAGAGAGAGAGAGAGAGAGAGAGAGAGAGTGTAATGGAAGCTACTGAGGAACAAGGAAAAGGATGAAGAACAGTAGTAGACAATGAAAGGGAATGAAAATCTAGTAAAGAAGATTAGAAAAGAACAGAGAAAGTAAAAACCACAGAAAGAGAGGCAGAGAAAGAAACACAGAAAGGAACAGTACATTCAGGTAAGGAAAGACAAAGGAACAGAAAGGAAGTACTGAAAGAAAAATGATGGAAGGACACGAAAGGAACAGTAAATGGAGAAACGAACAGGAAAAGAAAGGAGGAGAGATAAAGGGGCAGCAGGTAAATAAATAAACAGTATAATGAAGAAAAATGGAAGCAAATGTAATGAAGACTAAGAAAGGAAAAGAATGAAAGACAATGAAGTAGTTAAGAAGGGATGGCAAAGAAGGGAACAGAAGATAAAGATGAACGAAGAAAGAAGGAAAAGAGAAATATAGCAACAGAAACAAAGGAAGAGAAACAAAGGAACAGGGAAAGAGGACGAAATAAAAGAATAACACGAGAAACAAAGACAGAGGGAATGAAATGGAGAAAAATAAACAGGGAAAAGAAGAGAGGACAAAGAAAAATTATGAACATGGGAATGGAGGAAAGAGAAACAAAGGACGAAAGTGAAAGAAATACAGGAACAGGGAAATGTGGAAGGAAAAAAACTGGAACAGCAGGTAAAGAAAACAAAAGAAAAAGAAAGGGAGAGAGAAAAAGGCAATATGTATGGAGGGAAAGAAAGGAAAGGGAACTGGGAAAAACAGAATGAAAAAGAAGCAATAGTTGAGGGAAAACTTGAGACTGGAAAAAGAAATTAAAGACAGGCAGAAAAAAAAGTGAGAAAACAAAGGAGAAAATGCACTGTAGGTAAAGGAGGAAACTGGCAGAGAGAGAGAGAGAGAGAGACAGACAGACAGACAGAGACAGTGGTTAAGAAGGGAAGAAAAGATGGCCAGATAAAAGAAACTCTTACAAACGAGAGACAACAGGAAAGTGAAAAACGGAACACAAAGCAGAAAAGAAAAAAGCAGCAGGTACAGAGAGAAAGGAAGAGTAACAAAGGAAGTAACAATGAATAAAGCGAATAGAAAAAAAAAAAACAGCGAAACGAACGACCAAATAAAAAAATAATTAAAAAAAATACGGGAAATTGAAAGTGAACAAAGAAAGGAACACAAGTAGCCAACTGGAACAAAGAAAGGAACAGGCAACACAAAGGAACAAAATAAAGATGGTCGGAAAAAAGTAACAAGGGCGGGAAGAAAATAATAAAAAAAGGGGCAAAGACAGATGGGAATATGCCAAAAAAGGAATGGAAAAAGGGAGAAAACAGAAGAGAAATGTAAAAGATCTAAAAATGAAAAATATGAAGAGAAAGGAGCAGAAATGGAACAAAGAAAGGAACAACACCACATAAAAGGTGTAAGGAATAAGTAAAAAAAAGGGGGTGAAAGGAATTGAAAATAAAGAGGGGCAGGAAGAGGTAATAAAGAAAAGAACTATTATATAAAAAAAAATCAATAAAAAGAAGGAAATAGAAAGATGTGGTAAAGGGGAGAAAGGAACAAGTAGGTGAAGAAGGAGAATAATAAAGTAACCAGTAATAAAGAGATGAATGAAACGTGTAAAAAAAAGGGAAAATGGAACAATAGGAAGTGAAAAGGATAGGTAATAACGACAAGGAAACTGAAACAAGTAACAGACGGGAGACGAACAAGAAAAACTAGTGATACGGACAAGTAATAAACGAGACGGGAAGAGGAGGAAGTAATAAAGAGAAAAGACCAAAAGGCTGTGAAAGGTTCAGGTATTAAAAAGAATAAGGAAGTAATATAGAGAAAGAATCAAGAAAGAGAAGGTCAAAGGAACAAGTAATATAAGGATGGAAGAATCAGAAGCTAGCAGGGAAAAGAAAAACAAAGGATGGAAAGGCGAAAGAAGCCAAAAAAATATGCAAAGAAAGGAAGGGAAAGGAAATGACGGAAGAAACAACAAATATAGGGGAATGGAACAGAGAAAAATAGCCGGAGAAAAAGACAAAGTCGAGAAAACAGCAAGCAAGGGAGACAAAAGGACAGAAAGAGGACGACATGGATGGGACGAGAATTACAGATAGGAGGAAGCTGCTAAATAATAACAATAAATAAATAAATATATAATAATAATAATGATAATAATAATAATACGGGCAAAAACAATGAAGAGGGAGCGAAATGAGGACTGGAAGCAGGGAAGAAAAAGTCAAACACCTCTTCAATATAAAACACACACACACACACACACACACACACACACACACACACACACACACACACGAAGGACTGAAACAAAAGGAAGGGGATGAAAGAGAAGCCAAGAGAAAGGATTAAAAAAAAATGATATAAATATGGGAGACGAGGAAAGAACCAGAATAACGAAGCTAAAAACGAGACGACATAAAAAAGAATTACAAACAAAAACGTAAAAGAATATAAGAGAGTTTTAACCAAGGATGATTGACTTGCTCCACAACTTCACAGGCAAAAGTTTATGTCTCGTGTTTTTATGCTTCTTGGGTTGCAGAGGAATTAAATGAATCTCCGGTGTGAGTATTGTCATGACCACTCGTTAATGATAATGATGATGATAAAATAATAATAATAATAATAATAACAGTAGTGATAATGATGACTGACGATGATTTTACCATTATTTTTGTGTCAACATTATTTTCATTATCAGTCACTCATTATTACTATTAAAGCCCTATTATCATCGCCAATATAACAACAATGATTATTTCTGGAGTATGGTAATATTACTGATATTATTATTATTATTATAACCCAATTCTCAATAGATACATCGGATGGTAACAGGTCTGGTTAAAATGTTTACGGATCATAAAAACATCCTGACTTTCTTATTAGGTTTTTATAGCGTCAAACTCTTTTTTTGATAGAATTTTCGTGCTTAATATAAATTTAAAATCCTCTGATTCATACATAAAACCTAACTGATGCTAACCTCTTCACTTTAATGACATAATTTCTTTTTTCACATCAGTGACGTATATTTTCTTACTCTCGGTATCTCTAGACAATATTATTTAACTCTGGAGATATTTATCCCTCTAGAGAAAGTAGATCAAGCCTTCATTAACCCCTTCAGTATGAGGTCCTTCCAAAGCTGAATAAAACCGTCTGGCAGAGGTACGAATATACTTAAGGAAGGCCAGGTAAATTAAAGAGGATTAAAGACATCTTCACCCCAATGACTTATTTTTCACTTTACTCAGTCCACATGATTTTATTTAACCTATGCTCTGTTCACTCTAAGCGTAAAACTGACATCTCTCCATCTTGAATGCTTTGGCTATAAAAGCTTAATACTAGAATATGGTGCTAATCACGGAGTGCTAAAAAAAAGAAAAAAAAGAAAAAGAAAAAGAAAAGACGTAGAGCTGTAGCAATATGACACAATACGGTGCAAATCACGAAAATGTGCTATTAAAAAAAGGGAATGTAGACAGGTGAATAGTAATCCTCTCACCCCGCACCCTTTTATAGCCGGAACAACTTTATTTTTCTCTTCCTGCTAACGTTACTCGTACACTATTTTACTCAGCAATTTCACAGGAACTTAAGAGTATGATAAGAGTAACTACCAATACAATCAGCACTCCTAACCCAATTATCTATCTATATCTATCTATTGACCTACCTAACTACCCATCTATCATCCAATCCAAATCCACTAATGATTGATGTACGTAGTGTCAGGATAAAGTTATAAATGCAAAAACCATCAACACAGTGTCCACTCATATGGGTACTTAGGCTACTCATTATGCAACCCTTCCAAATTAGCGCACCCACCCAACATCAACAGCCACTCCTGCTACATGCGCGCGCTTGTGTGTGTGTGTGTGTGTGTGTGTGTGTGTGTGTGTGTGTGTGAGAGAGAGAGAGAGAGAGAGAGAGAGAGAGAGAGAGAGAGAGAGAGAGAGAGAGAGAGAGAGAGAATAAATAAAAAGTATGGCGAAGTGGCGAAAAGAAGCCTCGTTATGTTGGTAGGCTATTTAGAGCTTTCTTTCTCTCTCTCTCTCTCTCTCTCTCTCTGTTACCCTGGAAGCATAAACAGGACTGGGGATATCCAGGGACGTGCAAGAGGCAAGCAAAGGAGGTGGACATACAAGTAGGTAGGCAGGTAGGTAGGTTGGTACGTAGGCAGGCAGGCTGGCTGGCAAGACGGCAGCAGGTATGTGTATGTATGTATGTAGGTAGGTAGGTAGGTAGGTAGGTATGTCTGTAGGTAGGTAGACTAAGTGGTAGGTCGGTAAATATCAGCAGGCAAGACGATCAGGGGGAAGCAGTGGGGAACTAGATAAGCAGGTAATTATACAGAGAGGAGGAGAAGCAGGGTGGAAGGCAGGAAAGCAGGCAGCAGTAGCCAGGCAGGTTGGATGGGAGAGTGCGACGGAGACAGGCAGAGGAGAGTAGGGTGGACGGCAGGCAGGCAGGGGGTAAGGCAAACGAAGAGCAAACGGAGGCAAGGCGGGAAGCGGGCCCAGAGAAGGCTAGGCAAGGAGGAAGCAAGAGAAACAGACAAAAATGGTAGGCAGACAGGTAGAGAGGAAGGAATGAAGGAAAATGTGTGTGTGTGTGTGTGTGTGTGTGTGTGTGTGTGTGTGTGTGTGTGTGTGCGCGCGAGAGAGAGAGAGAGAGCGGGGGGGGGGAGGCCTAGTGGTCGGAGTGACGCAGAGGATTGAAGGGCTGATCTCATGGTCGTGTGTTCGATCCTATTCTATTACAGGGAAGGTCTCAGGATTTACATTTCCTTAACCTCTGCACTACGCTGCCCTTTCTGTTTCTCTCTTGTCACCTCCACATCATTTTATTGGATTCAAGAGACTTTTCCAAATACAGGGGTTTTATATACGGTATACAGCAGCTTTCCATGATTCCTACGGTGGCAGACAGGGACGCCTTCTCGCAGTGGCAGATATCGCCGGTCGACTCTCCTGCCCAGTTACACAATCATCCTTTAACTGAGGGCCCCGAAAAGAGGATGGTGGACTGCAGGAGAAGGGCAACTTGAGCCTGCGGTCCACTAGGTTCACATTGAGATAAGCCTGATGTTGCAGCTACTACTACTACTACTGCTGTTACTGGTAGTAGTAGTAGTAGTAGTAGTAGTAATTGTAGCAGTAGTAGTACTGATCTCTTCGCTACAAATCTCTTCCCCTAACAAGAATAAAATCGTCTGGGGGTAGCAATAAACCCCATCACTAGGTAACTTGTAATGACGTCTTATCAATTAATTCTCGCTACCGCCAGACGATTATAATTATTCACTATAGGCGTGACGGAGAGACTTTACAAACTTTTTTTTTTTTAACTCAAGGAAGAAGGAACCAAAGGCTAGAAGCCCGCAAACTGTTCCCAAGAAAAAATAAAAACATGATAATAGAGAGCCAAATTCAAGATCCCTTCATTCGAGATGCCTGGACACTGCGTTTCATAGACTGGAGGTCACAGGTAGTAGCAATACAGACAAAGGAAGACAGTTCAAGAGCTGACCTGTTGCAAACATGAAGGAATGGAAGTAACAGTTAATTCTTGCATTAGAGTTGGACAAAAAGGGGATGAGAGTTTGTTAATACACGGGTGCTACTGGAGGGATTAGATCAGTAGTCTTCATTCACTCCACTAACAGCTTTCATTCACTCCTTCACTACTAAACTGATCAGCTTCAAGTTCCCATGACGTATTTTACATTTTACATGAGTCAGACATATTTTATTCAGCTCACGAGACGATTTTCGAACCGGAAGAGTTTGAGAGTGCCTTCATTAACCCCTTCACTTAAATACCCTCTTAAAGTGGCAAAAATCGCCTGAAAGTAACAATGGTGCAATAAAAAGTAATCATATTCAAGGTTACAAGGATTCTAACAGTAAAAATGGGTTACAATACATCCATTACTCCTTCATAAAACGCAAAGTATCTTATATTATCCCTTCTACAATGAGATATAACCTTACTGGAAATTATAAGACAATGCACTGATGGGTTTACTGTAGTGTCTACTGGAGAACGCTTCCAACTTAACACCTTTTCTTAAGCGATTTATTTTGCTTAGTACATTTTACTGTCCTCCGTTGTTAAAGAATCCACCTAATATCGCCGTACCCTGTATAAATAACGTACAGAAGGATACTGAGTATGCATATCCAAAAATAAATCGCAAAGGAAGAGGTGCTAGGGAGTCTCCTTAATCGACGAGAATACGGAACCAACATTCCTCTCCTCGTTACCACAGTCATTTCCACCTATACTCGTTGCATCAAAATGAACACCTTTCCAATGCCACTGAGACCACTCCTTAGGTAAATAAAATCGTCTGGGCATGGAAATAACAATACAAAGATGGCATTAACCTGTTAGTTTAAAAAATCAACGTTAATTCTACACACTACAGTCAATTTGCTATCATCTGACGGAACGGGGCACTCATAACCTAATACTATATCGTGGTTGCAGGAAATCTGATACGCCTTGGATATGAGGTAGGAATGAGTCTCCTTGGTTACTGGTCAAATCACTCCTCCAATCTGCCCACACATAACCATTAAATTGACCTGAAAAATGGGGTAAGGATCTTTGCGAGGTCAGAATAAGCAATACTTGGAAATACAACTATGGTAGCACAGCACAAACGGTGGGTATTAGCACCCAAGAGGTGGAGTGTAACGGTGTAAGGGGCTTGCTACGAAGGCTTGGGTGCTCCACAGGGCCTCGGAAACGGGCTTAGATATACAGTATGTCCGGGGAAGCAGGAATAAAAATAATTTAAGTAGGGAGCAGGGAGGCGGAAGAGGGGATGTGAGAGGAAGGTAGAGGGGAGGCAGGAGAGAACAAGCTGAAGAGGCTGGAAGAGAGGCTTGGAGAGAAATAAAAAGTAGAAAAGAATAAAGGAAGGACGAAAGGACAGAGAGAGAGAGAGAGAGAGAGCGCAGAAAGTGAGAATGCGGGTGAGGTAACAAGCGAGCTGCATGAGGGCTCTCTCTCTCTTTTTCTCTCTCAAATTACTTCCAATCTTTCTCTTTGATACATCCCCTATCTCTTCTCCTAACACTCTCTGCCTCTGCCTGTCTGTCTCTCTAATATGATAGGCTACTCTCTCCCTCAATAATACTCCCTCCTCCCTTCCTTCCGTCTCTCCCTGTCCCTTTCATCCTTCCCTCCCTCCCTCTCCCTTCTCTCCCTCCCTCCCTCCCAGTATGACTCACTCTCCCTCCTGTTACGTTGTTGGTTACACCCCCCACGACGCTAAGCCCCTCCCCCCCTCCCAGCATCCTTCTCAGCTTTATTCTCTCTCTCTCAACTACAATACTCTCCTATCTCCCCCTCGGGCTCCCTCACCTTCCTCCTCTCCCTGTCTTTCTGCCCTTTTCATCCTCTGTAATCACCCATCCATTCCTTCCTCTCTCTCTCTCTCTCTCTCTCTCTCTCTCTCTCCCCTTCTGCTTACTCACAACAACGCTCATTATTTTTCGCAAATGGAATTCTGAGAGAGAGGGGAGGAGGGTGGGAAAGTGGAGGCGAAATGGGGGGAAATGGGGAGGAAAGAAGGGAGGGTGAAAGGAAGAAAGAAAATTGAGGTGAGGGAAGAAAGAGAAGATAGGAAGAGAAAAAAGTGAGAGAAGCAGAAAGAGAGGGGAGGGAGTTACCAAGGGAAGGGGATAGGATGGAAGAAAAGGAGGGAACGGGAGGGAGGGAGAAAATGGAGGGGATGGGAGGGAAGAACTAGGGTAAGGAAGAAAAGGGGGGTGGGAGGGAGTGAGCGATGAGGATGGGGAGGAACAGAAACGGATGGAGGGGAGGAAAAGGGGATGGGAGGAAGGAAGAAAAAGGCATGAAGGGAAGGAAGAGGGAATGTGAGGGAGACAGGATGGGGATGGAAGGGAGACAGGATGGGGATGGGAGGGAGACAGGATGGGGATGGGAGGGAGACAGGATGGGGATGGGAGGGAAACAGGATGGGGATGGGAGGGAGAGGAGAAGGGGGTGATAGGGACAGGGAGGGTAGGGAGAACGAGGAGGGGGGAAATGGGGATGGGAATGACAGACAAGTGGATGGGAGGAAGAGGAAAACGGAGGAAAAAGGGGATAGGAGGGAGAAAGGAGGGGGGCGGGGGATAGGAAAGAAGACGGAGGGAGAGAAGCATAACAGGGGGCTAAGAAGGAGAGGAAGAAAAGGGGGGAGGAAGAAAGAAAAGGGGGGAGGAAGGGAGGGAGAAAAGAGTGGGAGGGAGCAAGAAAGTGTGAGTGAGGGAGGGAGAACATGAGAGGGTAGGGAGTTCAGGAGGAGGAAGGAAGAAAGAGAAGGGGGAGATAGGAAGGGAGAGAGAAAAGGAGAGGGGAGGAAGTGAGATGACTCAGTCTCTCACTTCACCTCATGCAGAAGTGGAGGGGGGGAGAGACGCGGAGGGAGGGGGGCAGGGAGGGATGAGAGGGCAGGGAGGGGAGAGAGAAGGGGAGGGAGGGATGAGAGAGGGGAGAGAGGGGGGCAGGGAGGGGAGAGAGAAGGGGAGGGAGGGATGAGAGAGGGGAGAGAGGGGGTGGCAGGGAGGGGAGAGAGAAGGGGAGGAGATTAATGAATGCGACTGATAGATGGAGAGAGACAGACAGAACTAGGGGGAGGGGGGGACTGATAAAGGCAGAGGATGGGGCAGGTGCTGATAGATAAATGGATAGATTAATTGCAGCTGTTGATTGCTGTAGCTTTTGTTTTTGTTGTTGTTGCTGCTAATTGTTGTTGTCGCTGATCTGGTTTCAATGCTGTTAATGCTGATTTTGTTGAGGTTATTTTCTGATGACTTAATGACGTTTTTAATGCTGCTGTTGCTGTTGATGTATGCATTTGTTTTTGCTATTACGGTTCACTGCTGTCTCTTTTAGTTGTTGTTGTTGCTGGTGTTGTGGCTGCTGTTGTTTTTAAAGTTATTTCTATGTTCATGTCTTTGCTGTTATTAGGGTTGTTTTTAAATGCTGATGATGTTATAATTATTATTATTATTATTATTATTATTTTTTTTTTTAGTTTCCGTTGTTACTGTTCTGTTGTTGCTGTTGGTGGTGATGATATTGTTAACGTCGTTGTTATTATCTTAATGTTTTTCATATTAACGCTGCTGTTGTTAGGTTAACGTCATTGTTGTTTTCTGCTTTTAAATGTCGATGTTATAAATCTGTTGTTACTGTATTGTTGTTGTTGCTACCGAAGTTTTACGGTGCTTGCGTAACTCGGGCTGAGAGCTACAAGAGCCAATGTCCAACCCAGGCATAGTCACTTTAGGCAGGCTACCACCAAACGATTTTACTCTGCCACCAGACGATTTTATTCATCTTCTCGCTACGGAGGTGTTGCAAACCCTATAAACAACAAGCCGTCTTCACCGCTTTATTCTTAGTATCTGCAGGCGATTTTACTCAAGCCTGGAGACAATCAAAACTGGAATGATCAAACGCAGCCTTTTATTAAAATTCTTTATCATTTTTGGCGTCTTGTATCTTTTTAACGTCAACTAAGATTGCATGAATAACACACACGATTATAGTAACGGTGCAGAATCAGAAATAAATCGCTAAGGAATAGGTGTTAGTGAGCTTCCTAACCGCACAAGAATACCACCCTATATCTAACCCCTCTAGTCAGATAGATTTCTCCCAAGCTGAATAAAATCGTCTGATGGTAACAAGATTGACCCGGAAGATATGTCCCTGGATTGTGAGGGATGAACACGCGTCTGAAGTGTGTGTGTGTGTGTGTGTGTGTGTGTGTGTTAGAGAGAGAGAGAGAGAGAGAGAGAGAGAGAGAGAGAGAGAGAGAGAGAGAGAGAGAGAGAGAGCAAACACTGGCTTCACTGACAGACAATTGTTTTCAAGCTCATTTGTATTTCATCCTTATTACTACCACCAGACGATTTTATTCAGCTTAGGTGTAGTGACGGGGTTAATGAAGCCACCAGCCAACCCAAACTCGTAGAGGGGCGCAAAAGAATCAAACAACGTCCTCTGTCTGAAGGGGTTAACTAAATTCTTTGACCCTAGCCTTACTAGCTCTGTCACAGCATTCATCCCAGCTGTTTGTCTATCTGATGTAGTGTTTGTCTGTTTGCTTACGTATTTTGAGAGGTGTTTATTTAGCTATATGTTGAAGTGTTTGTTTACCTATGTGTTAGAAATGTTTGTTGGTCTACTTTTATGCTGTCTTAAGCCACACAAATTTCAAGACCAATAGGTTAATCAATTTTCACTCTGCACACTTGCCTGTACCTAAAAAAATCCCAGACACTTTTTACAACAGGAGTTTGGAGATTGGCTACAAAATCCCCAAATGGTAATAAAAAAAAAACGTGAACTCCAGTAGAAATTTTCATCCAAATCGTATTTAAGTTTGTAAAGACCTTCCCGGTTTACATTATGAAATTCTGACTGCTTGAAGCTTTCCTTGGCTACATAAAACCGTACGATATTAAGAGAACATAAAACAAAACAACAAAGCATAAGTGAATCCGAATAAATGAAAAGCAACAGATCACCTGGCAAAATAAATAAATAAATAAATACAATACGGCAAAAATTCAAGGTGAAACGCCAACGTTCACTTTTCAATTATTCATTTAAATTTTGTGTGGGAGTGGGCCTTTGTGTGCGTGGGCTGGCTGTGTATACGTATTTTTTTATCATTATTTTTATCAATATACTCTGTCCATTGTCAACTAGTGTAGAATATCTTCCTCTTCATCTTAAATGCTGGTCTGTAGAAAGATGCTAGTCACGAAAAAGTGCTATGGAAAGGATATGAGGCCGTAATACTGTCTTAGTCGCTCTTCACTCTAACATGGCCTACAACTGCCATCTCTCCATCTTTAGTTATAACTACAGAATAACATCCCAATATGCTGGTCATGACGTGCTTTGGAAGGGAAGTTGAGCCATAGTATTATCATTTGCCCGTGAATAATGGGAAATAAATTGCATAAAGACGAATATTACCATCCGGTTACAAGGAATGAGCTACATTTATCGTGAAACTGGCAAGGATTATGCACAAAAACTATTCCAAGAGCCCAACAGAGTCCTCGGAACATAAACGCTGGAGTGTTCACAACGGAATGGAAAGGACGACGTTACGTGCCATGTGGAGGGAAGTCAATTTTTTTTTTTTTTTTTTTTTTTTTTGGGGGGGGGGACAGGGGAACAGATTTAAGTAGTAGTTGTAACCCCAGGTTCATCTAAAACGTGAACCCAGTGGACTGCAGGCTGACGTTGCCCTCCTACTGCAGTTCACCAGCCTCCTTTCGGGAGACAAGGAGGGAGCTGATGGACGCATGTTTTACCGGGCAGTGGAGCATCTCGTTTATATCAGCGCCATCACATGAAGGCGTCCCTCTCCACCACGAACAAAATTAAGAGATAGAACCAAAACATGAACAAGTCACGTCTCCAACAGAACTGATAACACAGATGAGAATAAGGGTATGGGAGTGGCGGACAGAGATGGAGTGAGAGGATGCGGGAGGCAGTGGGCAGTGAATGTGATGGATGGGATGAGCAGTGGTAGTTTAAAAGACTGGGATGGAACAGGTTTGGCAAGCAATGGGTCGGGGAGGAAGACGCTGAAGGGATTTTATGCAATGAACTCTTACACGATGATGATGATGATGATGATGGTGGTGGTGGTGATAGGCGTCCACCTTTAGGATTAGGGATGCATGTGCAAATAAATAAATATAAACATGCATATAAATACCTGAGAGAGAGAGAGAGAGAGAGAGAGAGAGAGAGGTGAGGAGGGGAGAGGAACTCAAAAGAGATGAGAGGCAGGGAGGGTGGGAAGGAGGGAGGGTCGCTGGGTTCCTTTGTCCTGTGAATGGCAGTAGCAGAAGTAGTAGTAGTAGTAGTAGTAGTAGCAGTTGTTGTTGTTGTTGTTGCTACTGCTGCATAATACAGTATAATATAGAGTACAGTATGGTACAGCACAGTGGTAGTAGTAGATATAATATTAACAGTAGTAGTAGTATTCAATGTCGTTGTCAGTGATGGTGGTGGCTGTACAGCTGGTAGTGGTGGCAGTGTCTGTGATGTTGGTTGTGGTGGTAATAGTGGTTGTGAATGCTGGTAGTGGTGGTTGTTTGTGATGTTAGTAATGGTGGTAACAGTGGTTGTGAATGTTGGTAGTGGTGGTAATAATGGTTGTGAATATTGCTAGTGGTGGTAATACTGGTGAATGTTGGTAGTGGTGGTAAAAACGGTTGTGAATGTTGGCAGTGGTGGTAATTGTGGTTGTGAATGTTGACAGTGGTGGTAATAGTGGTTGTGAATGCTGGTAGTGGTGATAATAGTTGTTGTGAATGTTGGCAGTGGTGGAAGTACTGGTTGTGAATGTTGGCAGTGGTGGTAAGAGCGACAACTTTGGTGGTGGTGGTGGTGGTGGTGGGTGATGGCGGCGGCTGTATGTTGGTAGTAGTGGCCGTTATGGTTGGGATGTAATGGTGGTAGTAATTCTGGTAGACGTCTGGTGATGGTGGTAGTGGTTGCAGCAACAGCAAAAATATATTACTGCATAAACTCTCCAATTTACCTACCTGCCTTTCCTCTCTCTCTCTCTCTCTCTCTCTCATACGGTATTTTTCTATTCTTATTTCATTTATTCTATATCTTCCTTATTTACCTCCCTCTCTCTTTCCCCTCCATTGTCTTTCCTTCCTTCCCCTTTACGTTTCTTTCTGAGTCCTTTCCTAACTCTATCCCTTCTCTCCCATTTTTTTTCTTTTTTATATCGTAATGCATTTTCTGTGCCTACCCCTTCTCATTTCCTATCACTCACTCTTCACAATTTAACCTTCTCTATCTACTCCCCTCACGCATTTCCCTCCCTTCCGTTTTATATATTTATCGTATTTACAATATATTTTTGCAGTTTCCCTGTCTACTACGTCTCTTTTCTTTCTCACAACAATGTCCTCAAAATTTATCCTCGTTTACACCCCCTACGAACAAATTCAGCGGGTGCTTCAAAAAAATATGGCATTCTACAGCGTTAACTAAAGAACTCCTCCATAAAAGATTAACACTCAGGCTCCTATGACTCACTAAGCTTACTGAAATCGCTGAACTTAGAATAGAGAAATAAGTTGTCCCGACCATGAGCCAGTTCATGGTGACAATATTTACACTTTCACGCTCCTACGACCCACCCTAAATCGACTATAATCGTCTGGAGTTAGCGTATCAAAGTTTATGTGCAGGAATATAGTAAACAGATAATTATGCCCTGGTTCACCTGAAACGTGAACCCGATGGGCTGCAGGATGACGTTGCCCCCTTCCTACTGCCCACCATCCTACTTAGGGGGATAGGGAGGGAAGTGAAGGAATTTTTATAACCAGGTAGTGCAGCCGCCCGGTTATATCGCTGCCACCACGTGAAGGCATCCCTCTCCAGCAGTGTAAGATCATTAGACCCCTTATACATCAACCACAACACCAACATTTTTCAATAAAGTACTGAAAGCATGATAACCAAAAATACGAACGAAAAGTAACAAAATCCTCAGTAAAACGATCATTCTGGGAGGTGTACTGATGATCCGTGAGATTATCAGCAGAAAGATTTATTAATAATATTCCCTGGACGGTTGGACCTGCTGAATGGAATATAAAACTTCAGAAATACCATAAATTACATTAAGTGTTCAACAGTTCAGAGGTTCAACAGTAGCGCCCTTCTATACCCCTTCAACACGGAGACGCTATCAATCTATATCTATCTATCCATCTACCTATCTTTTCGACATAAAGGGGTGCGATGGCTACAGCTTTTAGTAATCCCTTCTACATGGGGAGTCTTCCGGAGGTTCCTATGAGAGAGAGAGAGAGAGAAAGAGAGAGAGAGAGAGAGAGAGAGAGAGAGAGAGAGGCTATACTCTTTACTCTAACCTGACCTAAAACAGCCATCGCTCCATCTTCAATAGTATGCTATCATAATAATAATAATAATAATAATAATAATAATAATAATGACGATGATGATAACACTGGACGATAATGCAAGACACGAACAAATATGATAAAGATGTAGAGCCGTAATACTGTCTTATTTTGCCACTGAACTACAGCAAACAACTAGATTACATAAGGCTGAAATTTTCTGCCAAGTAAAGGTCAATGAACTAGTAAAAAAATAAAACAGTAAAGTACGAGCACCATGAAGAACTTGGTGGATACTTCATAGTTCTGAGGAAGTGAAAGTACGACACAACTCAGCAATTCACTACAATATTTTAGTTCTACTTCATTTCCTCTACCTACACACGATTTTCTTCAACGTGAAGGGGGGAGGGGACTTTTAGAAGCACAGAGATTAGATACAGCCTTCATTAAGTTCATTTATCCCTTAATTATACTCTTTTCACAATAACTTCGCATAGATTTTCCTTAAGTAGCTCATTTCCTGCAGCTCAATGACAACAAGAATAATACAGCTTCACATCCTTTCCACAGCACTTCGTGATTACCGTCACAGTCGTGTTAATCTACTGTTACACCTCAGCATTCAAGTTGGAGACATGGCAATTAAACGCCCAGTTACAGTGAATACAGTATAAAGTTCTGACAGCCAACAGAGGTGTACAGCTGAGAAAAGAAATGGAGGAACAGCACCTTTGGCGTTTATATTAAGCAAGGATTCGAAATATCTAAAAGACTGCCAGCTCTTGTACCCATACTGTGACTTATAGACATTGTCTGATAAGTCTTCTGCTTTTGTAATTTCCTGTGTACGATTCTGGAACCCATCACAGCAGTTGTTTTACAAGGGATGATGATGATGATGATGATGATGATGACTGGTGATGGTGATGATGATGATATTAACCCCTTCGCTACTCGTACGAGCAATCTTCTGTAAGCTGATTAATATCGTCTGGCAGTTATAATCAGGCGGCTCCTCTGTCCAATTATACCAACGATCCTCAACTCCCTCCGTATCCTCTGAAGGGAGGTTTTTGGACTACGGAAGAGCAATTTCAGCCTGCAGTCCACTAACTTCACACACATAATTATCAGCGTAGGGCCACAACAATATGAATAATAACACGACAAAGTACTGAAGGGATAATAAGCAACAATATCCAATAGTTTTTCTTGCATGACAGAGAATATTTTTTGCCTAATTAAAGATACATTTTAATACGGTAACAACATATAGGTAAGTAGCTGCACAATAAACTTTCCCTGACTTTAGTATGAGGTGGTGAAATTTCTCTCTCTCTCTCTCTCTCTCTACTCTCTCTCTCTCTCTCTCTCTCTCTCTCTCTCTCTCGTTTAGTTTCCATCTACTTCTCACTTTTTCTCCTCCCTAACCCCCTCCCCCGCCCCCTCCAAAGTCTCTCCTGACCCTTAGTGTCAAAAATATCAGCTTATAACAAGGTCTCAGTCTAGGGGGAGGGGGAGGGGTAGAAGAAATACTGTGGAAGAAAGGGAAGAGGGGAAAAGTGTCGGGAGGAAAAAAAATAATACTGGGAAGACTATTATGTTGTATGAGAGAGAGAGAGAGAGAGAGAGAGAGAGAGAGAGAGAGAGAGAGAGAGAGAGACCGTATCAAAGAAAAGAAAAAACGAAGGCCAAAGGAAGGAAGGAGGGACGGAATGAAAAAAATAATGATGGAAGGAAGGAAGGATGGAAGGAAGGGGGGATCAAGGAAGGATGGAAGAAGGAAATGAACTGAGGAAGAAGTAATGATAGGGAGGGAAGATGATAAGAAAGGAGGGAAGACATAAAGAAGGCAATAAGTGAAGATAAGGGGAGAGGGAGAGTGTACATAGGATGGGGAGTGAGCGAAGGAAAATGGCGTTTGTATTGTGTGTGTGTGTGTGTGTGTGTGTGTGTGTGTGTGTGTGTGTGTGTGTGTGTGTGTGTGTGTGTGTGTGTGTCAGTATAGCTGAGTTTTCATCTGATGGAACTGGATCACTACTAAATTCAAATACCAAGCTGTAGTTGCAGGAAATTTGATGGTCGTTAGTTATGAGATAGGCATGAATCTCCTTGGTTACTAGTCAAATTTACCCTCCAATCTGACTGTTAAACTAAACTGAAAGGCACTAGAGATCTTTGTCAGGTAAGAGCAAACACATTATTGTCAGATATACAGAGTTCTTACAGCCGTCCTTGTGTCCCTCTCTAGTTAGGCCTAAGTCTGTAAGAGGGGATGGAGACATTTTACAAAGCCTTATTGAATTTTGCTGCAAAAGTCAAAGGGGCCAGTCTTCACCTTTATGATATGATGTAGGGGACACACACACACACACACACACACACACACACACACACACACACACACACACACACACACACACACACCTTAGCTTCAGTTATAGCAATATCCATTTTACTCCAACTGGGCCAAAAATTGCTATCTCCCCATCCTGAATGCCGACTTTTAACATTTGACTAGAATATGATGCTAGTCATGAAGAGGCGCTATAAAAGGAATGCGCAGTCGTGATACTCTCTTGCCACTGAGCTTCAAGAAACAGGCCGCAAAAGGAAGAAAATCTTGATCAAGTTAATACGAAAAGAGTGAAGTGATATTAAAGAGAAATGTGTGTACCAGCCTACAGTGGAATATATATATATATATATATATATATATATATATATATATATATATATATATATATATATACATATATATATATATATATATATATATATATATACATATATATATATATATATATATATATATACATATATATATATATATATATATATATACATATATATATATATATATATATATATATATATATATATATATATATATATATAATGCAGAGAGAGAGAGAGAGAGAGAGAGAGAGAGAGTTACCAGTGTATAAAGGACAGGAGTGAGAGACAGGAGAGGACACGATGACAGCAGGGAGGAAAAGGTGGCGCTGATGGTAATAGAGGCAGGAAAATAAGTGGGGAGAGAAAAATAAGAAAATTAGTGGGAAGGGAAAAAAGAGGGAGGAACACTGAAGGGGAAGTAAGAGGGTGGAAGATAAGAGGGGAAGGAAATGGGGAAGAGAAATAAGTTGGGAGGGAAAGCGCGAGAATGTGGGGAGAGAAAAAAGGAGGAAAAGAAATGGGGAGAGAAAAAGGGGGAAATATGGAGGGAAACGTAATAATTTACAAGGGTATAAAATTGGCAGACACGAGGGAGAGAGAGAGAAGAAAAAAAATGCAGGGAAAGAAGACTCGAGGAAGACTACTACAGAAAAAGGAAGGAAGGAGGGAGAGCTAGATTAAGGAGAGAAAGCATGAAAATGAGGAAAAGTAGGAGAAAGGATGGGAGAAAGGGAGAACAGCTTAGAAAGAAAGGAGGTGGGGAGGATGGTAGGGAAAACAGAAACAGGTAAAAAGAGGGATGATGGAAAACAAGATGAAAAGAAGACAGGTAGAGAGAATAACGAACCACAGCCAAGGCATAGTAACTGTCTGCAGGGGAATATATATCGGCTGTAGCTACTGTTGCTCTGTTATGTATCCGACACTGGCAATAAATATGAGAGTGCGTTCCCTTAGGCCTAGCAGTCCTACGCCCACCAGATGGCGACAAACATCTTTACATGTCACCACTTCGACACTAATACCCACAGTCCAAACTGGCATGCTAGGCTTCTTTCACCCAGGACTAGTGTGAAGGTTCTAATGGGAAAAGAGGGAGAGGGGAAAGGTACAGTACAAGATCAGAATTATAAGGATATTGACATCTTCACTCTTCCTTGCCCGAGCCCCCAGCCTTGGATAGATCTCGCCTCCTCTCGGCCAGCAGTTTACTGATCTACCACTTGACCAACAACTAGGACTGTGGTGAAAGGAAAACCACAGCCCAGTGCACACACCTGAACAACACGACCAACTTCCCACGAACTAATTCTCACGAAGTCTATGGAAAAAGCAACCCAGATTTCGCTCTGGCAAGGAAAATGAAAATAGAAATGTAAGGTAGCCTATATACAGTACAGTATACTGCTTATCTTCAGACGCATCTATACTAGTCAATAAAATTATTTGATTATGCATCTGCCTAACTATGGTATCTACCTGTCATTATATTCAGCTCTCGGTATCTACCTGTATGTACCAATCTACCTACCTACCATTTTTTTTATATATATCATTGCAATGAAGGAGTAAAATGGATATTACTATTTATGAATCTACCTACCTGTTTAGCTGCCTAAGGACCTGTCTAATACATAAGTAATTTTACCTACATCTACCTTCTTACCCATCTATATTTAGTTATTTACTTATAATTACCGTACGTAGGCTATCAAATGATACCAGTCACTAAAATCTACCTAATCTATGGAAGGTCCAACACCTTTATGAATGGACCAAGTATCAATTCCTATCTTGTACCTCTCCTTGTGTCTTTTATCAATATACCACCAACCAAATACCTAATACCAGTGTTCATAAAGGTGGGTACGAGAAACAACGCCTTCAAACCTATCACTATCCTCCTCCCACCACTCCAAGCCGCCCTCCCCCATATACAATGACAAAAAATACAGCTAATACTATGGAAAACAAGATCAAAACATTCTCATGCCCCTACGACTTACGCGTACTCTCAGCTTAATTAAATCGTCAAGCGTTAGCAAGTCCAATAGGGTTAGTGGTTACAAACTGGTATTAATATTAAACCTCCTATAGCCCACTCAGCTGAATAAAATCGTCAGATGCTAGTTGGATGAGACCACTAGAGCTGTCCCGACCGTGGGTAAGTTAACACAAATCGAAAAAAATAGCTATGATGAAAAACAAGGCAATTAAATTCGGATTACTGCGTTCGCTTTCACAAAACCTTAAATATTTCTTGGAATGTGTGTGGTGTGTGTGTAGGAGGAAAGGGGAAGAAGAGGAAGAAAAAAAAAAGTAACATGAAAAAGAGGGAAAATCAAGAAAAAGAAAGGGGTAGAAAGCGAAAATTAAGGGAAAAAAAGAGGGGGGGAGAAGGACTGGGTAATAAAGATAAACGAGGAATGGGAGAGGGGCAAGTGAGTTAAAAAGTGAAGGAAAAAAAGAAAAAGGAAAAATAGGGGACGACAGAACTGATGAGAAGAAGAGAATGAAGGAACAAAGAAAGAAAGAAAAAAAAAGGAAGAACGGTAGGAACTGAGAGAGAGAGAGAGAGAGAGAGAGAGAGATTGGAGGGAGGGAGGGGAGGGCTGAAGGTGAAGGAGATAAAAGAGGGAGAGAAGGGGAAGGGAGAGAAGAGGCGGGAGGGAAGGAGGGTAAAAGGGAGTTAATTATAGTTGATCCAAAGTATTGATTACCGGCTAGACGGAGATAGTGGTAGTTGTGGTAGTTAAGGAGTGGTAGTTGTGGTAGTCAGGGCTTGTAGCTGTGGTAGTTATGGACATGGCAGTTGTAGTACGACTTGTGTTAGTTGCAACAGTGGTGGTGGCAGTTGCAATAGTACTTGTGGTGGCTCCAGTGGTGGTGTTAGTTACAGGGGGATGTGGTAAATGTGGAGTGCGATAGATGTGGTGGTGGCACGTGTAGTAGTAATGCTGGTAAATGTGGTTGTGGTAGTTGCAATAGTGATAATGGTGGTGGTAGTTGTTGTAAGAGTTGTGGTTTATGTGCTCCCTTGTCCTGTAGTGGTGGTAGTTGTGAAACGTGTCGCGGTAGTTTAAGTTGCAGATGTGCTAGTAGTTGTGATAGCTGTGGTGAAGGAAGTTGTGGTGGATGTGGTGGTAATTGTGGTAGCTGATGCTAAAAAGGTGCTAGTACTTGTGATAACTATGGTAGTTGTGGTAGCTGATGCTGTAGATGTGCTAAAAGTTGTCCAGCTGTAATGAGGTAGTTGTTGTGGTAGTTCATGTTGTAGATGTGCTTGGCGTTGGGATGGCTGTGATGGTGGTAGTTGTGGTAGATGTGATCGTAATTATGAGTTGCTGAAGTGAAAACTTTGGACAGCGGTAGATTACAGTACTTGTGGTGCTGGTGGCAGCTGTGGTAGAAATTGAGTTATGGCTGTGTACGTGGGGGGAAGAAAAAGTGATGTAACTTGCAGTGGTTGTGGTTGTACTAGCAGTTAACCACAATAAACCACGCCAACAATCGCAACCAGTGAACCAACAAAGGTAATGGTAAATATGGAGTCAGACGCCACGAGACGCTTGGCAGCGGTGCTCATCTCCATAGCATACGCCTTTGAGCCTGTGACGGATTATCCATCCAATATCCAGGGACATAAACTCACTACATCATCCAGGTCACCACAGTTACCTCCCCTAGGTGTTACCAACCCACATCTGAGTCGAATGACGCCAGATGCCCGCACCAGGATTCGAAACCTGGGGCTAACTGGCCAGCAACTTTGCAATCAGAAATGCAAAACATTTAGCATAACCAGACACACCCTTTGTCATAGCTCACAACCACAACCGCAAAAAACCACACCCACCATCAAGCACCATTAACTACACCCACAACTTACTATACCCATCCGTAACCACCACTAACGACCAACATTAACCAGACACAAAAAATCACAACCTACAAACATCCACAACCAGTCAACCACAGCCAAAACCACACGACTTAACCATAACCTACCAATAACCATAATCTACCACGAACCACAACCACCATTAACCACCATTCCTATTTCAATCCTTGCTTTTGTCTTGAGAAGGTGCCTATGAATTTAGAAGTAGGTCTCTCTCTCTCTCTCTCCCTCCTCTGATAGAAAAATAAAGGTAGACAAGTAGACAGACAGACAAACGAAGATAATGATGAACAGGCAGATACATACATACATAGAGAGAGAGAGAGAGAGAGAGAGAGAGAGAGAGAGAGAGAGAGAGAGAGAGAGTTCCCGTTATAAGCTATACGAATTCATGATCTACATTCCTCATGCTCCAAAAGTGCATTCCTCAATCCCTTCAGTCCAATGATACCTTTAACTTTATGCTGTTACATACACACGATTTCTGTGCTTAGGGGATTAATGAACGCTAAATCTAACCCATTTTCGACCACCACCACCACCCTCCAGATCCCTTTTACTATCCCGCATGGGGTGAGGTACGGTCCAGGGAGCAAAAGAAAACCTGTCAGAGGTAGAAACTAACCGGAAGTTGCCCAACTATATGTGCCACACTATCATTCACTCACCATTCAAGCACTAGAATCCTGACTCCACCTGACAGGCATAAACATCTACGCTGAAGCACTTCATACAACCTATCAACTAGAGTTAATTCTACGACTATCACTTCACCGGGCAAGAACAAGGACGCCGAAGCCTTCTCATACACTCCATACTAAATCCTCCCAGCCAGCTCGATTCGCTGTCAGTTCCCCTGCCTCGCCACCCTCCATACTTTGTTTCCTCTAACACTCATCTGCCACACCTGTTCATTTTCTTGGCCTACCACCAATTAACTCACATGTACAGTCCGACGCTGAACAGAACTGTCCGGATAGCAACAATAAAATATCAATTACTTTCTCAGGCTGCAGGGAATATGGTACACACGATAGCTCGTTCACACACACACACACACACACACACACACACACACACACACACACACACACACACACACACTCCCCAAAATTACTCATGTATGCAAGCATACATACATACATACATGGACAGAACATTGCCGATTTCCTGTACATACATAAACATGAGTTCATTGTAAAAACACACACACATGGGGAGAGAGAGAGAGAGAGAGAGAGAGAGAATCCCTCTAAGCTCTTCTGTCTCATTAACTCTTCCATCACTCAAGGCAGTCTCAATCATACAGGTATCCACAAACTAACAATCAACACCTTGTAAGGGTTGCTGCTTCTTGACCTCCTAAGACAATGCAAATGCTCGGACACTTTGCAATTTATTCCTAAACTAGACGATAACTTAAGACTATAACCTGTCTGACATAAGGTTATATTATGAAACTGACTCGATATACATATACAAGGGTGGTAATATGAGTTCTAAAGGGCGTATATTTTTCTAAGCCACCTGAAACCCCGCTATTCCTTTATCCATTTCCCTGCCTGCCTACCGCCTCATCTGCTTGCCAATTTTCCTTTCTGCCTGCCCGCCTGACGTGCCCTCACCCCTTTTGATAGATCTCCTCCCATCACCACCGCTATACACCTTCATCACCATCAACACCACCTGCCATATTGACGGTGCTGCTGGTGATGGAGGTGGTGATGATGATTGTGGTGGTGGTGATGGAGACGGTATGGTGGCGGTTATGGTGATGACTGGTTATGGTGGTGGTGATGGAGATGGTGTGGTGATTGTAGTGATTGGAGTGTAATGATGATAATGATTGTCATGGAGATACTGAGATGATGGTGATGATGATGGCTGTGGTGATGAAGTGGCGCTGGTGGTAATGACTGGTGGCGGCAGTGGTTGTCTCTAGAAAAGAAACCCTTCACTCCTACGACGTAATTTTTTTAATCTGGCTAACGAGCAGACGATTATACAGCATACAAATCAAGAAAACCCTCTTGTACTGAACGGGTTAATGAAAGTTATATCGTCCTTATCCGTTACTTTCCTTTCCTACTCTTCCTTTCCACACCTACATTACATTTTCCTTGCCTTCGTTATCTTTTTCTTTCCCTGCCTTCGCCATCCATATCTACCTCTGCTTACTTTCTGTCTAGTTCAGCCTACTAGACTGTATTAAATCGTCTGGAAGAGGCAAGAATAAATGTAGATCCTGAGCTTAATACCTTGAATACGGTCACCTCTCTTTTATTCGTTTTATCCTTACAATTTTACTAAGCTCAGAGGAGACTTTTCGACTTACAGGTGTTAACAGTCTTATTTAACCCATTTAGTTAACAGAGGCCTTTCCCAAACTTAACTAAATCGTCTGGAAGTACCAAAGATGAACTAAATAATACGTCACAGGCCGGAACGAGTTAACATTGTGTGTGTGTGTGTGTGTGTGTGTGTGTGTGTGTGTGTGTGTGTGTGTGTGTGTGTGTTCATTCCTGCAATCGTGAAATTATTTTAATCGACTCAAAACACGGCCTTTCAGAGTGAAGGGGTTAATGACAGCGCCTCCAGTTCGAAATCTCTCCTAAGCTGCATAAAATCTTGTGGAATAAAGAGCTGTCATCGTAGTCCTCTCTCGTATCAGTATGTCTTCTCTCGCATAGGCCTATCTCGTTTTCTCGTAGGCAATAAGTCCGCTTATGTTTCCAGATCCTTCCAGTATCTTTGTAGGGAATTAGATTTGAGATGATTATGAAACTACTTGTAGCCTAATATAAATTCAAATCTTTACGCTTTATTAACTACTCTGCTCTCCATTAAAAAGAAAGAATGAAAAAAAAAAAAAAAAAAACGATAACTGGACAATCCAAGATATTCCGAGTGAGATTCGTAGCACCCCTTCCTTAGCTACTGAATCTATTTCCTTAGCTACTGTTCTACTGTACGTAATCCATGTAGCTTTACCAAAGATATAATTTATATCAGTAAAATACAGAAGGATACTGAGGTGCATACTACTGAATAAATCACAAAGGGAAAGATGTTACGAAATCTCCAAAGCAACTCAGCAGTAGCCACTTATTTATCCGATCCTTCGTCAGGTAATAGGTTAGAATAAGAATAAACCGGTTAACTGCTCTCTTAGTATAATGTTTATCGATGTCACACACACACACACACACACCGCTCGCTGGTGCAGTGGTAACGTTCTCGCTTGCCAACTGGTGGACGGGAGTTCGCGCCTCGCTCAGGTTGCGACAAGTTTCACTGACGAAGTGGGTGGTTACTGTCCCCCTTGAGCAAGGGGACGGGTGTGTGCGTGTGTGAAGGTCAGTCTTGCCCTTAGATCGGACTATATGAGCTCTCAGCTCCCTTCCGGGAGGGTAAAAGCTGACGATCACGACCATCAAGTGATCCTGACCGACCCAGTGAATTACACACACACACTACAAAATGTCCAGAACGTGACGTAATTAAGCGGGGTGTTCTATGGTTCTTATCCCCTTTCACCCTGCCATACAAGATCGGATAATTCACATCAGGATTTGAGACGTACTTATATGGCACTGAAGGAACCGTAACACCTTTTCCCAAGTGATTTATTATGTCCATTACACCTTGATGCTCTCTTGTTGTCTGCAAACTTTTACGGCGGCCACAGCTTGCCTCAGTATTGCAGCAGAAGGTAAAAACATGTACACCATGTATTCTTCAAAATAAATCGCATACGCAAAAGGTGTTACGAAATTTCCGAGGCCACTTACTATAACCCTCGATGTCCGATGCCGATCTCATTGCGAGGAGGCCCTTCACGCACCGCCTGTCTTCGCTTCCGTAATACACACACACACACACACACACACACACACACATATATATATATATATATATATATATATATATATATATATATATATATATATATCGACAAAGTATACTCGGTAAATGCGACGCAGACCCACAGGCACTCGAGTTCGGTGATGTAGTTCATGTCATCCTGGTCACCATCAGCAAATTTTACTCAGCTTGAGACATCTCTAGTAGTGATGAAGGTAAGGCCACATCTAACTCCTCCAGTTCGAAAACGTTTGAACCAAAGTTGTAGAGTACCACAGTAACAATACACTGGAATAAGCCATACAGGTGGCTCACCCATTCAGCCACAGGAAATCTTTATTCGTCTTGCTACTTTGTACTGGAGGAGTTAAATGTAACTTTCATTAACCCTGTCACTACTTGGGTGCTCTTCCTGACTGAATAAACTCTGGAAGTGGACTGGAGTAAAATGCAACATGTTACTGGCGCGTTATTAAAAACATCCTCAGTTTTTACGTCGACCCACCAGTTTCAAGTACCGTGTAATAAAAAAATATCTAAATTCATGCCTTCTGAATAGCCCCTCCTCAATGGCTACGTTTTCACCTTATGGACTTTTGTTCTTTGAGCTCCTTAATTTCTCAGGCCTTACTGATGCATGGCGAGGTAGGGATGGTAATCGTCTGGTTTCTGGATATCCCCCCCCCCCCTCCATTTTCTTTACGTTACTCTTCATCATCTGAAAACTAAAGCTGCATTTTCGTGCTGTCAATTCGACCAGTCAAGATTATTTTTCCACCAATTACGTCCCCCAAGGAAACCGCGCCCTGTAAAGGACTGCGCCCCTTTTCAAATACGAAAATGCGGTGAAGAGGATCTCCTGGACACGTATTCATACGCGCATTGAAACAATAAAAAATAAAACCTGGTACATAAATGAGACCAAACCGTACACCAAATCACGTCCAATCATGCTGGTTAAGTTGTAGGAAACGAATTTTTATCTACAAATTAGAATGTGATAGGATACTCCTTTGGGAACTACTTTGCAACGCGGAAGAATACCAGCTCCTACTCGCCCATGCCCGAAACCCTACCGGTATCCCTAAAAAGCCGACCTACTTATTCATTTTTGGCGGAGTTAAGGTTAGGCTGTCATGACTTACTGAAATTTCTGGTCTACAATAACCAAACACATGTAGGGACACTTGTAAACTCATAAAAATAAGTTTAAGATTTAAACGTTAAGTTACGTGGTACTGGTCAGCAAAGCACAATGAATATAAATTAAAAGCTGCATATAACACTCACCAACTTGCCCTCCCGCGCTGCTTCTTCACGAACTTCGTTGGCACCCCAGGAAGCGTTAGGACACCATGGAATCACACATTATTAACTTAAACCGATAAAAAACACGAGAACACTTGCACTGTAATTTGAATGCCGCACTACACTCCGCACTCCTCTCCACATTGGACTCGAAAGATCTTGGGGCTAGTACAGTCCTCCAGGGACGTCTTTTAACCTATTTCGTTTTATTCTAATATTTTGCAAAAGGGGGATTGTATTTTATTTTGCTTAAAAAAAAAAAAAAAAAAAAAGGATATTAAAGAGAATTCTTTTCCACCACTGCAACAATAAGTGATTAGTTAGTAAAATGGAAAAACTAAGTCCTCATTGCCCCTTGTCTTTTAATATGCACAGCAACTCCATTTAATACTGTATGGTGTATCCATTGATGCATAAAATATTGGTGGCAAAGACACACATCGCCACAAAAAGGAAAAGACATGTTACTGTACCATATCGTAGACAGTCCCGAGTTCGCTTTTTCTGTAACTGAAATTTAAATAAATTTAACATGGGACACATGCCTTTAGATTATATTTTGAAATATCACAATGACGGGTCTAAATGACAATGTTAGGTCTGAAGGATGTGGGTTTCAGTTAATTTACCTGCTAAATCACACCTTGAGACGTTTTTAACCCCATATCTTCCCTCAAGCTAAAAGTTTTTCATACTTTTGCTGGAGCTTAAAAATGATGGCTAAATGAAGTTAATCTTTACGTACTCTAAAATCAATAAAAGTCGGGAACAGACGCCCTAAGGTGCTTGTCTATGGTGCTCATTACTGTAACTGAGGCCTTTGAGCTTGTGGAAGATTATTCAGTAACTGTCACGATATACAGTACAGTGCCACTGTTTCATCCAACCACTATTACTTCCCATTCATGTTACACTAAGTACTCATTTTACCTACCAACTCACTGAGGGTGTCAACACCTGAAATTAGTGGCACCAGCTGCCTGCCTCAGGATCTGAACCCTAAAATTATAAGGGTAGCGGCTTCAAAGCTAGTAATGCCAACCACTCAGCTACTGGAGCAGATTAAATAATCAACAGAGAAAGGTTCTTATTACAGTCCATACAAAAATAAATAAATATATGTATTCATACAAGATACTATTATACAGCATCATGTATAGTCATCTTCTTTATCTTAAAGTCTGTTTTCCAACCAGTGTGGGTCAGACAAGTTCACCTGATAACACTCCTCCACCAAGCTCTATGTATGCCAGCTGTCTGGTAATACCTCTAGATCCAAAACCAGCACACATCACTTTGTCACATCATCAGTTATCTACCCGTTGACAGCCCAATGCTTTTGTACTTCTAAATCTCACCCTATTGCCCTGGTCCATCCTCCTGACATGGTCAAACCATCTCAATCTTCTTTGTTCTTTTGGTGGTGTTTTTCACTCCCAGCCATCTTCCCAGCTCTTGTGAGGATATCCCATTACAGTATCAAGTTTTACTACACACATCCATCAGATCATTCTCATGTCACTGCATTCCAGTCTCACAACAGTAGCCTATAGCATCCTATTTTATTCCCCAAGTTTCACAACAGTATCATACAACACAACATCCCATTTATGGAGAATGTTATCACTTAAGATGTCACAATGAGCTGCAATTCTCTGAACTTTTCCCATCCACTTTGCACCCTCTGTGCAAAGGACATCACTAAGGTAGCAGAACTGTCTGCAATCTCCAGTAACTCATCTCCTATTAATACAGATGTTACTGATCTACCATCAAGTGGGTTAACTATGCCCTACATCTACTATGCCAGAAAGCCACCACCAACCACATGTTAAACAGCTACCGGTACGTAAATTTATATTTTATGGATGGCACAACAGTATTCAACAAAATGTGTTGTGAGTGAGGACTATATGAAACTCTGTGGGCAATAGAAACTATTTTCTACACCACATCACTAACACTCTCATCAATCTGCTCTTGATTTTGCAACCTGCAGAGGAGTGCACATGAATAGCATAGTATGACGGGGCCATGTGGGAATTAAAGATTGGGTGTAGGAATATACCACTTTATGATCCTAGCTGTACCTTTGTCAGAAGTGGAATTACAGAATTAAGGTTGCTGCTTAACCCTGGTCCACCTAGCTGAGCAGACCCGTCAACTGCAGTTGAGAAACCGTCCCTACGGGGTAGTCACATAGGCCCATTGGTTCATGTGAATATGAACACACAGGACTACTGCACAAAGGCAGCTTCAGCCTTCAGTCTACCAGATTCATATTTACATGACTTTGGGGTCACAACAACAAGTATGGTGCTGTATTTCTCCAATCACTGACAGTATAGAAAAGGGATTTCATTAACATACAACAGAATACTGTATAAAGGTGTACTATACAAAATAAACCACAAATGAAGATGTGTTACGAAGCCTACTGTGTTACCAAAAATAGGAGGCTTACTGTTACCCCATGTGGTGATCAGCATGGTCAGTTTGGACATGGTGTGGCCAATTGGCCATGCTGACTTGTTAATTCTCCCGCTGGTATGAAAAAAATTGCATCAACATTCTTGACTAACCTCTGATTACCATGCACCATCTGAGTTTAACCAACTTCGATTGGTATCTGACAACAACCATTTTTTTCCTTTTGGCAATCTTTATCCTCCATCACTTATCCAGATCTGTATAATCCCATCAAGAACATACAGTAGGGGCCTGGGACCAGGCTACTTACTCCAGGCATTAGGGGCAACAGTGACCAGTTGCACAACATGACCATTCAGATTTAGACATGTAAGGCTCACATTCAACTGCATTGCCTTGACCTACTAAACCACAAGGTATCCACTGGTTAGGCATCCACCCAATATAGCAAATGATTTTCTGTATTACAGGAAGCCCTTTGGCTTGTGACTCAGAATAGTCACCAAGTGGTAGCACTACACTGAGTGGTGGCAGGTACTCCCACCTACCACAGACATCCTTTATACAAAAACTACTGTAGGGAAGCATCTGACAATCATTTTTCATCTTTTCAGTCTCTGTCCATTAAAATCCATGCCTGTATTAACCCTCTCTAAATGGAGATACCTGTTTAATACCTGTCCTTTTTATACTACAGCACAACATATGTTACTCAGTTAAGGAGACTGCCCTAGTAGTAATGGGATGAATGGAGGCTACATGTAACCCCTCCAGTTCAAAATATATCTCCTTTACTGAATAAAATCATCTGGAAAAACAGTACCAAGAATACACTACTGTAAAACCCACATCATTAGGCCGAAGGGGTCAAGGTTCTGTACTGCATCTATACTGTAGTCAGTTTGTATTTGCCTGATAACATGGGCTACTCCAACAGCATGGCATTAAATTGTGGTCGGTAGGTGGGGGTGCTCACCATCCACTTCTTCGATGCAGTGCTGCTCATGGATGACTGCCCTTTCCTCTCTTCCTTCCTCCTTTCCTTCTATCCTCTTCTGTCCATCTTTCCTTCATTCTTTCCTCCTCCTTATGCCTATGGGTGACTCTACACTCCCTCTTCCGTAATTTTTTTCTTCATTCTTTCCTCTTCCTTCTGCCTATGGGTGACTCTACACTGAGTGACAAGCCAAATGGTTTCCTGTACACCAGGAAACCATTTACTATGCCAGGTGATAACCATATAACCAAATTATGGCACCTGGTGGTTTAGTGGATACTGTAATTAAGGTGCTCCAGTCAGACTGAGCCTGTGCAGATTTCCACATCCAAGGGGTGGTTGGGGTTTACTGCTCACATATTGCCACTCAGAGATAAGCAAGGCTGGTCACTCTCATCTTAAATGTCAATACCAACCTGCCTAGCCCCGGACTCCTACACTCCTCATGGGGCAACACATGATTAGATGATGATGATGATGATGCAAGATATTCAGTGAGTCTTGGTTATAAAGCAAGAATACATCTCCTTCGTTACTAGTTTTATGCACCCTCCAGTCTGACTACACTTGGCCATCATCTGAGCTGAAATGAGTTTAGAATATTTATCAGGTTACAGTAAAGGCATTACTGTAGTGTCAACAGAATGCAAAGCAACACTTATATCAGAGGTTTAGTGTACAAATTTATCAGATCACCACAATAAAACATCATCATGGTATTTCATTTATTGTCCCAGATGTGCTCTGAGCTGACTAGTTAATATACAAAAGCAAAAGTGTGATCAGGGGAAAAGAAGGAAAATTGTTTAACCTCTTCAGAACAGTGACATTTTTTACTTTGTTCCTGCTGCCTTCAGATTTTATTCAGCTTATGGAGAGAGGTTGTGAATGGGTGAATGGAGATTGTTTCTGACCCAATCACTGCATCTCTCCAATGCTTAACACAGTGTTCTGAAGACAGAGGAATAAAATAAAATGTACATACTCATGCTGAAGAGGTTACAAAAGAAGCAGAAGTAAACTTACACATGATTTGCATACACTGAAATATACAGAAAATTGTGTACACTGTAATAATAAAATATGACTTATTAGGTAAAAGTGTGCAGATTTAGCCAATACACTTATATAATTAATACTGCTCATTCAGACTACAAAACTCATGTACTTTCAGATATTTTGAAAACTGCAAAATTTGAACACAAGATTAACATGTGCAGTTAGTGAGGACAGCATGAACACCACTTCTTAAATATATATATAAGGTTATTAAAGCAGATGGTTGGTAATTTGATTCACTAAATGACAGTGTTTGTCCTGTGACAAGAAAGAGCCACACATGTATAAAATTGAGCACACAGAAATGATATTGCTAGCTACCTTCCAAAAAATTGGCATAGATGCTGTAATCACCATTACACGTAAATTGTATCTCTTTTTACAATAGCACATTATCCCCACTAACTGCATATTTATTATTACTAATAATGCCAAGGCTTCAATATTTACAGTAATTCTAAAACTGGAACTTCTATTGCAATACTGTATAAATATGCTGGACATGTAGAATAGACCATTATTCTTTTAAAGCCTTCTCTTCATCAACTATTCTATGGACTGTTTTCATTCCCTCTTCTAATTTTAAAGACATCCTAATATTAAAATGGTCACCATTAAACAACCATTGTTTTATACTGAATGATCTGAAAATTTCTGTAGTGAGAAATTTTATCCTTCACCAATTCCAGAAAGTGGTATTACATATGTCTATATTTTTCAAAAAATATTTCTTGTTTGATAAAGCTTCAGGTACATTTATTGACCAAACTGTGTTTTATTAATACATAATTTTAACTATTTTACATTGACACAAAAAGGATGTACTCATGAAGTTACCTGCATCTGATGGGGTATCAGCACCATTATCATCATTAACTCAGCAATCTGTTCCGTCTCCATCTATGGCCAGGGACACTTCAAGATACCAATCAGGCAGATATTGTGTTGACTGCAAGCAACTGGCAGCATAAGTGATCAACATCCTCAGACAACTTGTGCAGCCTTCCCTAAGTAGAGTCTGGTAATAACAACTGTCAGCACAATCATCGCTAAGAACAAAGGTAGTGTCATCAAAGGTGCTAAGTTAGTATTTAGAGATGGCACAAGATGTAAGCTTTACTTCTGCTATGATGAGTAATTCCTTACTTAACACCTTTCTGGCATACAGCACAATTATGAAAAGTACTGTACGTTCTAAGAACTACTGTGATTAGCCTGCAGTGTACTGTCCACATTAAACAACTGTACCACAAAATATGGAGCACTGGAAATGTATCATATGAATGTCCCTGTATATAAATACTGCTAATACTGTACCTGAAATTTAAGTGAGAATCCTCAGTGAAATATAGCCAAGAAATCAAGGCTAGAGACAACACCACATGCCCATAATATACCAATTTATCCAAAACCTCAACGTTCTCACCACAAACTGGAACAAACGGGACAAGAGTTTCTCAATGTGTCAAAAATACTGGAACAAATGGGACAAGAGTTTCTCAAAGTATCAAAAATATCTGGTCGTAAGAATCTGGCCTCTGAAGTCACACTTCCACTAATTTGCATTTACCATCATGTCAACCGTTCTTACCATTATATTTTACAACCCTAAAGATCTACAGGATGGAAAAGCCATAAAATTCCATCCCATATTACCCCTGTCAATGTGCTGGTACTAGGGCTAGGCAACTGCAGTTCCATACATTTAAGAAGAGATAACCATTCTATCACTCTTTGTGGCATTATATGGTCAAAAAAAAAATCTCCAGTCACTTCCAACTGGGGAATTCTAACTGCAAAAACAACAGAATAGGACAAATGGAGGAGTATTTGTTCGAAGGACCATGTTGGATAGAATGATGAGCTGCAACAGAAATGAAATCCCTCTGTTGCAGCCATACGTGTCCAATGTCATGCAACACCAAACATCAGAGCAGGTAACACTGTGAGTATTGTCTTCAGCTGGACATGCGTTTTTGAATAACATGAAACTTATTTGTAACAGGTGTGTGATGATGTATGTGATGACTACAAAACTGTAGAAATTATCTCAAATACTGTACTCTACTGCTCTAGTGGGACATAGACTCTGTTAGATGCACATTAACAACTTGCTTTTTGGACAATTCTGAAGGAGTCACAGCTACATGAATACACAAATAAATTAACTACTATACTGTACAGCATAAACACCATGTACTGTACTTCATGATATAGAAAAAAAGAGGGGAAAAAAAAAAATTGCCAAAACTTGTAAATATCAATGTCAACATTAAGCTATTATGACCCTATCAATCAATACAGCACTCCTATTATTATCATTACTCTCACAGACAAAACTATCTTAAAAACTAACAACACGGTTCATTCACTCAGTCATTCATTACCAACATAAATACTGTACATCCACTTATATTCCATTATTTACACACATGAATGCATGCAGTAAACAGTCCTCATTATACGTCAACAGTGTGTTCCAAAGTATTACACCTTTTTTCATATAAGCAATACCGTAAATTTGTGGTTACAGTATCTGTAAATCAACTTTTCAGGCAGAATTGAAAATTTAACAGGCCATTCTTGAATACTATACTGTTAACTGCAAAAAAGAATATATAAAAGACAGCTTATAATGAGGAACTTACTGTACAGTCACTCACACAGGCGTACTTAAATACCTACATCAACTGTCCCCTAAACTGTGACTAGTGTTCTATAGTTTATTCACAAAATGCACCTTTGGAGTGGTTGATTGGCTATGTACTCTCCCTTACTTCTAGGGTGCTGAAGAAGAGGATGAAAGATGTGGAGAAGGTATAAGGGGGAGGTCTGAAAAGTGACAGGAAGAATGATGAATGAGAGGTTGGGGATGGAGGAAAGAAATTATGGGGGTAATGAGGAGGAAGAATGAACATACTGTACTATGGAGTGGAGAGGGGAGAAGTAAGTGGCAAAAGAGGACTAAGAAAGGAAATAATAGGACAAACAGGAGGGAAAATGAAGGAGAAAAACAGGATAGAGAAGTAAGAATGATGAAGAGGGAAGCACAGAGCTGGATAGAAGCAAGACTTCAACCCATTCTCTCATAAATCACACAATGTTTTAATGTCCCTTGAGGTAAGTTCCAATGTAAAGCAGAGTTAGAGCTCATAAATCACTATCTTTGGTATTTTAAGTATGGGTCACAAATGCAACAAGGCAGCACACTTACTGTGACACATCCAACACTTGAAACAACACCGGTTTCAGCAAAAAATACTGTACACGGCTTTTGTGTTGAAAACCAACTTATGTCAAACTCACACTCCTGGCTGAAACCAAATCTGTATGACTCAAGTATTTATAACTTTTTTTTTTTTTTTTTTTTTTTCCCAGTGTTTATTGCCTCCTATGAAATCTGAAATCCCATTTCTATCACAAGTCTATAGACCTGCAATAAAAATTTTTCAAGTGGACCAAATTAATACGGTACCAGATAGGGTTACCAATACAGTACAGTAATTCAATAAGATTTCTTCATATGCTTTCTTGGCTATTATACTCTGCAGATTATTTTGCATTTCTGCTGCCTGACAGCTTACCCACACTAGTAAAATCTGCTTACAGTACTTGAGCCACACCTCTTGTACTCTTGGAAGCAAGTGCACCCATGTTGATCAGTCAGTTTGGTCATGAACGAATCAATGAGTCATGGAGATATTAACCCTTTCAGTATGGTGACATCTGCTTGTTTCAGGCTGCCACTCAACGATTTCATGCAACTTAGGGAAGACCTCTAGTTGTGAAGGAGTTAATTAAGGGTATGCCCAACACCTCCAATATGAAAAGACTCTCTTCAACCATGTTATATCATCTTTAGGCCACATGAATATGATAAAACTTGTCACTGTACTGAAAGGGTTAATGCTTTACACAGAGTTCAATCCTTGCTCAATCATCTCTTACTGACATGTCCAAAATATCTATGATTATTTGGTCTTTGGCTTTAGGAAGGGTTTGTTGAAGGGGTATACAGCACTATACATTTACTTTAGGTTTTGCTCAAGGGCTGAGTATTGTTTCCATTAATCACTTCAGTCTGATGACATTTAATGTTTTATTCTTGCTACCTTTCGACAATCTTAATTGGCTCAGGTGAGATTTTTTTTCTTTAAGGGATGAAGTTAGATATAGCCTTCACTTACTCCTTCACTACAAGAGGTCTCACAAAAGCTGAATAAATTTGTCTGGAGGCAGCAATAACTGAGCAACAAAACACATCATCAGATCAAGGGACTGAATATACCCAAGCGAGGTTAAGTGGAGAATAAATATATATACAGTTTTTCTATACATTAGATGTATTCGATTCTTTGGGAGGTCATCCTATCAATGCCCATGAAATCAGCAATACCTCATAAGTACTTCATCTACACTCTCACATACTTTTACCAGATCAGAATCATTGAGTCACCATTAATGAAACTGACCTGTCTTTTTTGCTTATCCTTATTTTGAAGTTAGTAGCCCTCTAAATTGATATTACATGTATTTCTATGCTATGGAGGGAGAAATTTGTAGAGGCATGTAGCCCCTGTGAGCATCCTAAATCAGAGGACTGGACACACTGCCTCCCCAGACATTACCTCCATATAAGAAAGCAATCCTTACAGAAGTATTTTTGGCAAAGGCATAATGGCCTACACTGTTCAAGCAAAGGTTCTCTTGGATGGAACACATTATGTAAATTAGGTGACGTGTGAAACTGAAGTTAGGTAACACTAGCTTTGGTTATGCAGGGTGTTTGGGGGCAAGGACAGAAGAAATTTAGGTACAGTATTTTAAGTCAGATTATGAGCAACTGGCTCATGGTGAAAAGGTCAGGATGATGAAAAAATATACATATAGTTCACGGTAGGATGGTAATGTCTGGGGTTTGTCACATCCTTTGAGGGAAAATCTCGAGGTGTTATTGCCCAAGAACAAACTATAACATTTATGGGTATTCTCAGCTGGGGGCCAAGTGAGGTACTGGAAGTAACAGCAGGAGCAGTAGCAGGATCCAGCAGGAGGGATGAGGCCACTGATGCAATGGGCCAGAACTGCTGTAGTAGGACAGGATGGGACAATTGGGACACTGGTATGACCCACACACCTGGCAGATGTCCAGAGTTACTGATGACATGTCCAGCAACTCAGTCTGATGGTGCTCTGTGGCAAAGACAAGAATTTCTCTGATGATTTATTATATCCCTACAATGATACAACACATACAGTCCAGCAGTGGAAAGACAAGGATTTCACTGATGACTTATTTAATTCTTACACTGATTCAACATAAAAAAAAAAAAAAAAAGCTGCAGTACAACTAGTAATTCACTATGAAGTAGATCTGATGTGTGATATTCTTGATACTCTATCATAATATAAACAGGAAAACCAGAACTATCATCTAATGCTAGTCAAGCTCATCATGCTAACCCTATTGTCAACCTTTGCACTGGATGGGGGAATACAGAGTACAGCTCTCTGACCTGATTGCAGACATGAATTGGAGAAAGGAGGAAGCTGATACAGTTTGGGACAAAAGTCATCTTACTATTCCACTGTATTTACTCACACTTGGGACATGTTTGTCATTTTCCTCCTCATTGCATCATATCAAAGGGATATATCTAAGGTCAGTGAAACACGCGGTCTAGCAAACAGAGGAAGATGAGAAGCAGAAAAGGTGAAATACACGGCAGATTTTTGTCCCTGACTGTACACCCCTCCTACTCTCCCAGTACACCACTATGAGAAGAGGTTCTAATTTCCTCCAATCCCATCCACTTCAGCTTCATTTTAAGATCCTCAAGGAATACGTGGAAATAATGCATTCTTTGGTGTTAGAGAAGGACGTTTTCACATGGTGGCACTAATATAACCAGGCAGCTCCACAGCCTAGTTACAGAAACATTCTTCTCTGCTGCCTGGTTATAGAAACATCCCTCAACCCCTCCCTGAACCCCAGAAGGAGGATGGAAGGCTGAAAAAGCACAATTAGGTCTGCAGTCCACCTTGTTCACAGTTCAATGATGCTGGAGCAACAACAACAACAGTATTCTTTCACCTCCAGCTCCATGACTAACACTGCAACAATGGCCAGACTATGTCATGATGGTAAAAAGCATATGGTAATGTAATACAAACCAGCCTACCTGGGGCATAGTACTCATAGACTTTGACAGGGAGGACGGAAGAGAGGTTGGCTACAGGGAACCATCGCTCTACACGGAACTGTACGCAGGTCTGGGTCCCGGTCACCTGTAAGGGAGTGGCTGATATTCTCATTTTTGTTATTTCTACACTGGGTGAAAATATTATGCATCCTGATTCTAATGTGTTGTGGGGATGGCTTGATCTGCTGGTAAGAGAAGCACAGATATTTTGGTTATTTCATGAAACTTCTAGGCAACTATGTAAATACTGTAATGGATGTACAGAACCAGACACTATAAAGTATTAAAAGGTTAAGAAATGTAGAAAATGATGCAGGGTAGACATTGGTAACGTTGGCTGAGCATAATGTATGGACTGCCTATTATTCTAGTTGTGACAGTTCATACCAGCAATGTACTGTATACAAGAGGATAAAAAGATACAAGATACAAACTTAACTGACCGGAAAGAGGAGCCACAAATGCCCCTGTGTCACCAAGAATATGACCCTCAATATTGAAAAATATATATATATATATCCATCCATCCATCATCTAATCCTACGTTGCCCCATGAGAAGCGTAGAAGCCTGGGGCTAGGAAAGTTGGTCCTGGCATTTAAGATGAGAGTGACCAGCTTCACTCATCCCTGAGTGGTATTACGTGAGCAATAAACCCGAACCACCCCATGGATATAAACCTTCACCAGCTCAATCCGATTGGAGCACCTTTATTACCCACTAAACCACCAGGAGCCAAAATCTGGTTATATGGTTACCACCCAGCATAGTAAATGGTTTCCTGGTGTACAGGAAACCATTTGGCTTCTCACCCAGTATAAAGTCACCCACAGGCAGAAGGAAGAGGAAAGAATGAAGGAAAGACACAAGAGGGAGTGTAAAGTCACCCGCAGGCAGAAGAAAGAGGAAAGAATGAAGGCAAGACAGAAGAGGATGGATGGAAAGAAGGATGGAGGAGAGGAAAGGGCACACACCTGAGAGCAGCACTACATCAAGTGAGTGGATGGTGAGTGCCCCCACCTACCACAAATATATATATATATATATATATATATATATATATACTCCCCTACAAACTTACACTTGGCCACAAATCACACACTTTCACACTTGTCCATACTCCTTCACTGTAACTCCATCATCCGTAGCAAGAGTTTATTCTGAATCAGAATAACTGTGAGTCAGTTTTACACTTTCACCCCTTTGATATGCAGTGAATAAGTGGGTAGTAATTTTTCTTCTTTCTTTAACTGTCTTCCTGCCTGCCTACCTGCTTGCCAGCCTCTCTCATTCTCTCTTTTTCTATCTCCCTTTCCCTCCCTCTCTCTCTCCCACTCAGGGAAAAGAACATAAGTATATAAATAATCAAGCATAACGGTATAGGTAATGAAATATACACCACCTTTTCAAAGAAGAATGTTGCTTTGCGCTGAGTAAATTCTGCCCACAGTAAATATGCCACCTTTTTGGACATGACCAGGTTCTGCAGCACCTCAGATGATGCCCCATATCCCGTAGGAACCGTGATCTCCAGGACTGTCAAACCAGATGCATCACCAGCCTCACGGAACAGCCACTTGACGCAGGTCTTGAATGCAATTGATGATCCATTCCTGCCCTGCCAACTGGCCTGAGAGGTGAGCAGGAATGTTGGGGTCGCAGGAGTCGGCAGGAGTTCAGGACGGGTTACATGGTAGCATGAGGTCAGCTGTAGTACGGCAAGCCCTCTACCTCTTCCTTGTACACGCACACTATTGACTATTGGCAACTGTGGACGGAGATGTTACTAGATGAGATACTGAGACAGAGAAGTGAGGTGAGAATACTGTGGACACAGAAGTTAGGCAAATGCATTAACAGACATAAAAGTTGAGATCACTGTGGACACTGATGCCTGGTAAGATCACTGTAGACATAATAATTAAAAGCGAACATTGCAGACTTAAAAATTACATGAAACAGATGAGATCACAGAGGACACTGGAGTTGGGTGAGATTACTGTGGGTATTGAAGCTGGTGAGATTACTGTGGGTATTGAAGTTGGTGAGATTACTGTGGGTATTGAAGTTGGTGAGATTACTGTGGGTATTGAAGTTGGTTAGATTACTGTGGGTATTGAAGTTGGTGAGATTACTGTGGGTATTGAAGTTGGTGGGATTACTGTGGGTATTGAAGTTGGTGGGATTACTGTGGACACAGAAGTTGCGTGAACTGCACAAAGAAACTTCTACAGTCCATAAACCTCCTATCAGAGGACAAGGGAGTTGAGGGACATTTCTATAACTGAGCAAAAGAACTTCTGGATATATTGGAGTCCCCATGAGAATGTACCCCTCTCCAGTATCATTATCAACTACTGGGAGCATATCACCAAGTACATGTGCAGACCTTGTGTGAGAGAAGGATAGGTGGAGATGATGGCATGAGAGTGAAGGTAGTGGCACCAGTAAGGTCATGTAGTGGACCCACTGTCAGAGTCACACGGCTTCCCCACTCCTCAAACTGACGCTCAGAGTGATCCAAAAGTGCCTCCCATGCTGCTAACGTGTCCTGGAAAAAAAGAAATGATGTCTGCTGTCTGATAGGTAAAAATGAAGTTATATGTACTGAATATTTTAAGGAGCAGCTCAAAAGCCTTTCTCATTTTTGAGAAGTTACAATCTTGAGAGAGGTGTTGTGATGGATGATCACAGGGTTCAACAACTGCCATTTCTACGAAGATGTACACTATGTGAATGCTGTCACAAATGTTGTAATTATTAATGTAATAAATGTATTTTGTGTGTTAGTGAATTTCTTTGAACTGGTGCCTGTCAGAAACAAAAGGCCAGGTTACTAATTATCATTACTGCTATTACCTGTATCATTACTGTGGAACATTTTCACATAAAGTGCCTTTCACTTAATATGTTTTTCACTATAAAGTTGTTTATCAGAATAAGAACACTTCTTACAACATGCCACTGTATATGCACTACAAAGCTGTCAAGATGTGAAGTGAAAGACCAAAACTGATACAGTACACTGCATTAGCATTTACAACAATACAACACGTATTTCTTTAACCCTTTAAACGCGGATCGTCGCATTTGCGACGCTCGGCAAAAAGGACATAACGGCGGAGTGTTGCGTTTGCGATTCTAGTAAATTTTGAATAACCGCGGGCAGGCAGGCTCCAGCTGGTATTGTCTATCAGTACCACCACCCTTTAGCTACTTTTAGCACACTTGACCTTTGTACCACTGACCTCCGTTGTTGCCAAGTATCGCATTTTTCCCCCATCCCCCCCCCCACCACGGCCCCTGCCAGCCTGGCTGTGATACATGGCAGCGCTCTGAGTGCTCAGAACTGTAAATCTACGCTCTCCTCTCACAAGCAGTTTATGCTAATAGGAAACGCTTGTTTCCCCAGTTGTAACACTAGCTTTTTTTCTCACGGTTTGCCCCTGTTTAGCGTCAGTTTACTGCAGGCTTTCAAAGTGACATTATGGCGAGTTCTAGCTCTTCTGAGTCAGTGCAAGCGGCCGACAGGAACAAGAATAAAGTGACAGGCGTAAGGCAGAATAAAAAGCGCGCCGTGGTGATCTTTTGGGAAGTAATATGATTGAGAATAATGTAGTATACATGTTTTTAGCTGTGAAAATGGAAATGTTTGTTGAGTGACGGGAAGACCGCCGCCGCACTGCATGTCGGCCGTACGCTCCGTTGATTTTAGCCTTATTTTCAGTGCTTATTGTACAAATACGGATTCCTGACTACCTTTACGTTGTAGTATAAAGTTTACTGTGACAGAATGAGGCTGTGGTAGAGGGGAAACCGGGTTGCTGGAGGTGTGAAAGTGAAGATTTGGTTACCCAACTTTGCAAGTCTCCACAAGTCCTTGGGTAGTCCACGAAGGCTCAATGCCTGTCTCTGGAGAAAGCTGAATGTAAGTACTATCTGCCATACCAAGTATAATGTTCTAGGGTTAATCTCTGATTTTTGGCAAATATTTTCCTACACGTACTCAGACCGCGATACAACCCGCCACTCGGGGGGACGCAACTGTTCACGGCCGCGTTTAAGGGGTTAAACTAGTTAAGGATTTTAACAATACATATTTACAGATACGGCTAATCACAGAATTTTATTTTTAACACTTATCTGCTGCCTTGCATTACATTTTATATTTCAGACAATAATCCTTCTTCCTAGAAAATACCTCATTTAAAATTATTTTTCACTTAATGTGATAACTTTTAAGAACTCATAAACTGCATTAGCTTCCAGTCTCAATAGTTATTATGATTTAAATCATTATTACTGTATCTGAATGGTGAGTGAATGAGTGTGTATCCCATTTATTGGCCATGTTACTGATTAGTTCATCCTCTCTTTTTTATTTCATTTTTAACCTACCTCACCCCATCCCTAAGTTGGGATGATGATGATGATGATGATCATGATATGATGATGATGATGATGAACTAACCTGGGTGGAGCCCCAGCCACCATCATGGGCACGTTGGGAGTGAAGCCAGCGAACAATATTTTGGGTGAGGACTTCCCCACGGCGAGAGTACAGCATCAGGGCATGCGCTGTGGCTGCCACATTCCCTGAATCATGAGTGTGGGGCCGGCGGGGCTTGAGGTGAGATCGCTGCGACTCCACACGATACGATGGTTCAGGCACAAGGTCTTCACCCCAATACACATGCTTCCCTGAGGAGATATCATATGAAGGTCCACTTAACCTAACATAACCAAACTAAACTAAACCTAATTTAATTAAATCTAACTCAACCTTGTGGTAGGTGGTGGTGACCATCATCCACTCACTTGATGTAGTGCTGCCTACTTCCTTAGCCTCTACCATTCATTTTCTGTGCCTGCCCTCCTCTCTTCCTATTTCTCCCATTTTCCTGTCACTTCTTATTGCTTTTCTTTCCTTTACAGGTGGCTTTACATTGAGTGACAAGCCAAATGGTTTCCTACAAGCCAAGAAACCAATTACAACACTGGGTGGTGACCATATAACCAAACCATACGCGCTCCCTACGTGTCAACAAGAGGGTTGGTGGAGGGTTAGTGCCCCTCCCCATAAAACAAATAACCCAGAGTCAAAAGGCCACCCCTTACGGGATTATGTCATCTGGCAATAGATAGATAGATTGACTAACTCAACCAAACCTAACTAACTGAATTACTGTAAACTCTCAATCAAGCATAATACCGCCAAGCCCTATGCCGAACAATGTAAAATGCCAGATATTGCATAGTACCCCTCACTGACTCCATATTTGGCATCACAACGGATAATGCGATACTATCCGTCTTGACCCTCTACTGTAAATACTTTTCCATACGTAAAAGATGAAAATAAAGCACAATATACAATAAAGTAATGATACACTAAAGTAATACAGCGCCGGTTGGCTACCAATTACAAGCTGGTTGATACACCTCGGCACTGGATATTGCATAAAACCAGTGATGAAACCCTGTTTCAGCACTAGATATGCAAAACTTTACCGGATATTGCATAATTTCATAAGATATTGCTTTAATGGAGCAGAGCCAGCAGCACTTGATGTATCACTGGACAAGATATTGCAACGACGGATAACTGAGAGTTTGCTGTAAATCTAAATTCACCTAACCAAATACAGTATAACCTACCCTAATTTTACATGGTATAACCAATAACACATAATTAAACTACACTCATTCGGGGAAGAGCTTAACCCCTTGGCTGTGGTGAGTTTCTGTGAGCTACATCAGATCATCCATTATAAGCCAGAATCAAGTACATTATTCTTTTTTCTTGGCCTAAAGGTTAATCATTATAGATCTTAATTTTTTGGTGTTCCAGGTTTCTGATGTTTACTAAACTACAAAATAGGAAATTTGCAACCCTAGGAATAAAGATGAACAAAAAAAGAAAAATGCTTTACAGGGGCAATGCAGTGGTTAAAACACTACTAAAGTACTAGTCGTACGGTGATCGCAATACTCTGGTGTCATATGTGTGTGCTGCAGCTGCTGTACCCTTTGCCACTATTTTCCCCAGCAAAGTGTGAGGGTCATATTTTATGCCCTGTGCTATAAATTGGTCAGTATATGGGGGGGGGGGGAGTCAAGCCTTTTACAGCTACGTGTTGTAAGCCCCCTCCAGCAAAATCAGACCAATATGTGGCCATATGCAGTAGGTAACAGATACCCAAGCACTATTCAAAGGTTCAGAATGCAATACTTCAAATATCATTAGCCTTTTCACCACAATATGAAGTGAGGAGGCTTATAAAAAAAAAAAAAAATCGGAACAGTATTATAAAGTTAGCAGCCTGATTCTTCTTTACAATGTGATGAACATCATTTATAAGTTGCAAGGAAACTGCTGTCACCTAGCTTTGAAGAATATAATAATTATGTCTTTATTCACTTTCTGGATACATTAATCATATACAGTATGCACATATGTAATAACAGTAATGCATGCATCTTTTTATGACCTGAGGTGGTTCACCCTGCACAGCTTATTTCCAAGGATTATCACTGTATCTGAAGAGTCACCCCCTCTCCTGCATTTCCAACTCTAAGTGGCTGTAGAGATTTAGTAATACACCCAGTACACATCCCTTGATAACTTATTCAGCAATGTACATTTTGATATCCTCTTGGATGTTACTGTTGTAACTATGTCAGCATTAAAAAGATATGAATAACAAACATCATCATCATCCAGACCTCCTTCTCCACCCTACGGCATGGTGAGGAGTGGTAACGTCCAGACAGCCCAATTTTCCCTAATCCAATGGGCCACTCTTCCATTCACTTGTCATTCAAGCCCCTGGAATTCTGGCTCTATCTGATAAACCAAAAAACTTTCACTACATTCTGTAGCTTCACATAAATGTGTCAAGATAATGTAAAGATTCATTATCATACAGGCCTCCTAGGCACTTATAATGCTGCCCTGAATGCCTGAGGAAGCTGTGTGTGTTCAGGTGTGACATCTTGCACCCCACCACATGCAGGATGTGTGAGATTCATCATAACACTCTTGTTTAGTTTGTCACATAGTATCTGTCATTATGGAAAGTTGTTTTTCAGCCTCTCATACTCACTATGACTTTACTGTATGACAGGAAATTAACACTGCAATAATCTGTGCTTCTCACTAAAACATTCTCCCTGGCTTTACTCTACCGAAGTTGCTCAGTCACCCTGCCAAAGAAACTTGAAGCAAGTCAATAAAGCATACAGTTTTCTTACTTTCGTGTGGAAGAGGGTTGCGCTCAGCTATACAAACATCTCTCACCTCCCTGTGCATGAAAGGAGAATGGTGGACTCCAAAAGATGGGTAACTTTGATCTGCAGTCCACTTGGCTCACATTCAGATGAATCTGGAGTTTCAGCTACTACTTCTTATTTCTTTTTCATCATTTTGCTATTCCATAAGATCAGAAATAATTTCTGGGAAAGATAATTTTCCTGTGTGGCTGAGTGTGGCAGCTAAACCCTTTCCTCTTGCATAGGGGTTAACTCTTAACTTAAAAAAAAAAAAAATTATTCCACAAGCTGTATAAAATGATCGGGCAGTGACAAAAATAAAATGCAAGGTACTTCCTTCTACTGGAGAAGTTCAGGAAACGCATACAAAAGAACCTGAAGGATAAAATCATTTTCATATTTATAGTAAAACACCAAACAATTACTAAGATAGTGCACTGAATGTGATGGAAGCTTAAAATGAATATCAAAATTGTACATGGCTGACACATTATCAACACCCAATTCAATACAGTTTATGACTAAGTTAGAAGTCACGAACGTAAGGCACCTCAGCAACCTATCATATTGCAATCTTTTCACTATGATGATGTCTCCAAATAATTTTATTCACCTTTCAAGAGACTTTCTGAACTGATAGATTTACACACAGCCTTCATTAACCACTGAACTATGAGTGTTAGAGGGTTTTCAAAGCTAAATAAAATATTGTAGTCTAAAGTTAACTAAAATGCAGAACAAAATGAAAAATGCATCTCTGGGTTGAAGGGGTTAACTCAATCTGCCCTAGGTTGTCTTTTTCATTTTCAAGTACTGTACTACACTGTACTGTAGTCTGGACATCTTCTGACTATGTTACTCAGCTTGGGACAGACTTTTTTAAATGGCAAGGTTAGATTCATCCTGAACAAATCCCTTCAATATAAGATGTCTTTCCTAAGATGAATAAAACTATCTGGTGGCAGCAAGAACAAGCTAAAAAGAATGTCACCCCTATGGAGAAAAAAAAGAAAAGTAAATAAATAAATTCCTATATTTACTAGCTTGCCGAGCATAGTGAGTGAGGTTGTGGAAGGCAGTGTTGGCCCTGGGTGAGTAAGAGAGGTGGAGTGCCAGGGCCACCAGGGCAACCTCCAGTGGCCGTGATGAGTTACCCACGGCACTCAGGTTTTCCTCCAGCCACATTCGCCCCTTGGACACTGCTGCTGTCACCTGTTCATCCAATGGCTGAAAATTTAGGAATTATGTGAGACTGCATTGTACTGTACTGCATCAGAGCTGATGAGTTACATATGCCTAAAATGGACTGACAGTTCTATACAATAGCAAACCTGTAGTTCTTTCACTATACACTGGCCATGATATTTGTCCTTTGTGATGCTCATTTCATGCAGCTATGATGAAGAAAAAAATTCTGTGGCTCTACATCCTTCCATAACAGTTCTACATGACTGGCATCATATTCTAGTGTTCATATACTGTTAAAACACAGCATTTAAAATGGAGAGATGGCAATTGTAGGCCAGGTCAAAGTGAAATGAGCATGGTCACTGTTTTCATGTTGGTGGCAATATGTACAAAAAGTCATCATTATATGCTGACTTTTTTAATCTCCTACTTTCTGTTACTATTAAGTCCACTGTGATTTAACAAAAAAGTGTTGGTCAAAGTTCCACTGATACCTACAAATTTAATTTATTTTATTTATTTATATATATATATATACATATTTTTTTTTAACAGTACCAATTCAAGGTACAAAGTTGTGATACTCTGAAATATATCACCTATGTAAAACATGTACTTACTGTGTTTGGAGAAATATATACAGTACATAGCCTATACTGTGCACACACACACATATATATATATATATATATATATATATATATATATATATATATATATATATATATATATATATATATATATATATATATATATATATATACTAAAAGTCCTCCAATCTGACCACCACTAATTCGAAAATCCCAATACTCTTAATTTTTCAAGGTGAAAATTTTTGAAATTTTCTATGGATTTATCTGGATTGGACTTGCTCTTGGACTTGGAAGTACCTACCTGCAAAATATTCATTTACACTTCTATGCATTTCCAGTGAGTAAAACAATAACCCATATAATTATACGTGTTCATTTAATGAACATGTACTGTATATATTTCTAATGTTTTCAGGGGTCCCTCCCAGTAGTCCGAAAGACCCTCGGTCCCCTGCCATTTGGATTAAAGGACTTTTACTGTATATTCTAAAGTGGTTGGTGGGGGCACTTACCATCCACTCACTTGATGTAGTGCTGCTCTCTGGTGCCTATCCTTTCCTCTCTTCCTACCTTATATCCATCCTTCCTCTTCTGTCTTTAATTACCTCATTCTTTCCTCTTCCTTCTGTCAACAAGTGACTCTACACTGAATGACAAGCCAAATGGTTGCCTGTACACCAGGAAACCATTTACTATGCTGGGTGGTAACCATATAACCAAATTATGGCACCTGGTGGTTTAGTGGGCAATTAAAGCGTTCCAATTGGATTGAGCCGGTGCAGGTTTATATCCAAGGGATGGTTGGAGTTTACTGCTCATGTAATGTCACTGAGGGATGAGCGAGGCTGGTCACGCTCATCTTAAATGTCAGGACCAACTTGCCTAACCCCGCGCTCCTATGCGCCTCGTGGGGCAACACTGAATTAGATGATGAATGAAATGAATGATATATATTAAAGATTTCCATGAATATACAATGATCTGATATGCATCATCATCATTATCATCATGTACCCATCCTAATCTTGTCTCTCGTGAGGTGGAGAAAGGTCAAAGTACTGTACCAGTAGTCTTGTGGGGGTTGCATAGGGGTTACAGTCTGGTACATAAGTCAGGCTACTATTCCACTGCATCTCCTTCACACTTAAGGTATGTCTCTTACTTTCCTTATTGATGCAACACACATCAAAGAGTCACCTATGGGTAAAGAGACATACAAAGCCTCTCAGCTTAGGAAAATTAACCAGCAGAGCAGAGTGAGAAACAGCAGAGGTGACATACAGATAAACTTTTGTCCCTGAGTGTACAAAGGTAAATGGAAAATATGCTGCAGTGGGTTTGGTACATTTCTATTTTGTTACCATATGGGATGGGTGCATTTCCAGCACTCTGATCTGGCTTGTACTATCATTATGAACAGTTCACTGACACTTCCCTGCCTGCTGTGACAATGGAAGTTGCTACATAAAATACTTCTGGTATTTTGTGTCACAATACGAAGCACAACAGATAAGAATGAGAAGGAAATATACTCTCTCACATTCAAAGTGGAATGAGTACTAATATGGTAGGCAGGACACAATGTTGGTAGGGGATTACTGGCAAATGTTTCTTCATGTTAGTACATACTTCCTGTGCAAACAAATAGTACAGTTCTGTTCCGTAAGAGCAAATGTGCATGAACTCCTTAGGAACACTCACCGATGGGAGGTCCTTCAGTGCAAGCAGGGTCAGCATGGTGTGGGCTGAGGTGGAGAGGTTGAGAGCTTGTGTGGAGTGTGGTGTAAACATGGGGGAAGCAGGGGGAGGCACCAACTTCCGGTCCCCCACACTGCCAGCTGGACCCATACCCCATCCTCCATTGGGCAACTGCTGCTCAAGAAGGAATCTGACCAAAGAAGGAGGTTAGACAGGTTCACAAGCTGTTGTTGTTGTGATGCCAGGATCGTCTGGATATGAACCTTTCTAAACTCCACCATTCCTCTTTTGAAGAACAGGAAAGGAGTTGGGGCCTGTCTGTACAGTATAACTAGGTAATGCAACTGTCCAGTTATATTGGTGCCACTGCATAAATGTCTCCCTCTCCAACATCCAAAGGTAAGTAAAGAACACAGAATCTTTTATATACAACTTCAAACAAAAGTCTAAAAAAAAAAGGGGGGGGGGGGGCTTCACAGAAGGTAGATAGTTAACAGATAAGTACTTTCACCTATTCTAAGTTTGACAGCAGAAAAAAGAAACATTTACCAGTTTCTTAGGTACAGTGACTAGTAACAGAAAAATGTACATTTATTAGTTTCTCAAGTACAGAGATCAGTAAGAAAAAAAAAAAAAAATGTAATAACAATAAAGTTACCAAGCTCAAGTCTAGTACAGTGGATGGCATTAAAAAAAAAAAATTGTACATTTACCAATTTCTCAAGTATACTAGAGGATTTATATCAGATACAGTGCACTGTGGTGACTGTACTACCGTGGCAACTAACCTGATATCATAATAAGCCAGCCTACTTCACTGGGAGTATGGTCTATGATCCAAATATCTGAGCCTTACACCTAACTAGCATGTCTGTCATCCCATTCTGATCAGTGACACATGTTGTAATAATAACTGATGACACAGACTTTGATGTGTTATGCTTGTCAGATAAGGTGTTCTACTTTTAACTACTCCACCGATGACATAATATATACTGTTTCATTATTACTGGCAGATTATTTTATTTAGCTCTGGGGAAAGTTTTTGAACTGGAGGAGTCAAAAACAGCTTTCAAAAACCTCATCACAACTAGAAATCTTTCTTAAGCTGAAGAAGACTGTCTTGTGGAAATAAGAATGGAGGGAAAAAAAAAAATTACTGAAGACACTTGTGCTGTGTTCTGCCTTTTCTACGTTCCTCCCAGATATCATACTGTGTACTAGAATAACACATTATAGCCTACATATGCAGGTTGTAAGTGACCTGAGTATACTGTATGGCTATTACTTAATAAAATTTCTGCACTCTTCAAATCAATTCTACAACCACTTTCCGACATCTTACTCCATCATAACCATTATCCCTGCTGTCACAGTATTTTCTGTTACTCTGTTCATAAATAATCACTCACATACCTGAACATGCATTATACGCACCTCAACACTTTCCGAACCTCCATATTGAATAATTAAGAAAATTAAGGGCAGTAAATAATAACAAATACACGAAAAAGAAATTTGAATTTCGCGTGTGTGGCAAAACTCACGTGGTGGCCGGTAAGTGGCAGAGCAAATCAAAACAATAACCTGCTGCCCCTAATCCTACGGCTAGGAAAGTCAGGGATGCCTTTGAGACTCTCAATGATTCCCGTGAGCACCCAAATGCTATACAGGTACTACCCTTCCAAAAGGCCTCAAGTTCCCTCTGAGAACTTTGTGACCTGTTCATCAGAAATCAGAGCAAATGGGAGTTCAAGCAAACAACAATCAACACCTTCTTCAAGACGACCACTCCTGTAACATCGCCTACACCATCATGCAGCCAACCATCCACCTCAACAGCGACTCATCCAACCACAACGCCCATGAGTGACGATGATAGTGAGGGCAAGACCGAGGAAGCAGGATTGTAAATTGGTGAGTAATGTAATGCACCTATACTGTACAGACAACTGTATGCCTAAAATACTATATTTGTCATTATCCAAATTTTTTGCATTATCCGACCTTCCTTTGGCCCAATTAGTAGGAATACAGAAGTGATTACTGTAGTACCATCACTGTCACTACTACTCTAGTATCACTATCACCAACACCAACACCATCATCACTTTCACCACTGGCCCAACACAACAACCACCACCACTATCACAATCATCAGCACCATTAGCAGCACCATCACCATCACCTCTACCACTACTACCTCAACAACATTACTATTATCACCACCACCAGCTCCATCCTCAAAATCAGTTTCTATCACCATCACTACCACAACCCTCTCACCACTGCCACTACTATCATTCTCCACTATCCTTACCACTATTGCCACCCTCTCCAATGTCATCATCATCATCGTCTCCCAACACAACAACCACTACCACCAACACCATCACAACACCACTAACACTACTGCCCACACCATCACAACACCACTTCCAATACCACCACCACACCCACCATTACCTATAACATCACAATACCACTAACCACCACCACATTCACCATCACCCCCACTCACCTGATTGCTTTGTCAGTCACCTGTGGATCAACATAGAGGAGGTGCGGCCATGTCTGGGAGGCCATGTTCAGCGCCCTCACAACCTGGCTCGTCATCCACACAGAACTGCCTCCGCTGCTCCTGTTGAGGTGAGCAGGGGACAGGCCTAAGATACATGGCCTTGTCTGATGAAACATTCTTGGGGTCGAGTGGGGTGGAGGTGGGGGATGCTGCTAAGAGTTCTCAGTCATTTGTACTTGCTGTTTCCTTGTTCTATAGACTTTATCTTGCCTCATCCTTTCGTTTAAAAAAAAAAAAAAAAAGGGTGGGGGGTGGGGGCCATGATGATAATGATGATGATATGATAATGTTTCAGCAGGGAGTAAAAAGTGATGAGTGGTGAAATGGATTTCTCCGGTGGAACACGGTATTATTAGTTGTTTTAGTAGACAGTGTAAAGCAATGACAGATGAAAGCAATAGCTGGAGGCATTTTTTCTGCTGCCATCCTGGGACTGGGCATCTGCTGACTGAAAGAGTAATATACAGTAGTTTCAAGCGGCATAGAGGCAATCAGTGATGTGAGACTGTATGGATTGGAAATGAAGAATACAAGGGTAATCTTGGAATTTATGAAAATTTTAATAAAGACGGAAGGGAAGTCTAGCAGTCAATACTACCTTTATGGGATGCAGTGTCACACAATATTTATTAAGAAATAAAATCAGTAGTAATGCTGGCACTTGCCTAAAACTCATACAGGAAGTTAAAGCACATGCCATTCAGATCTAAGAAGATTTTTCTCATCCTGCCAAACCAGACCCATTTAACATGAAAATTTGATTATTCCTCCTTCAAAACCTGGATGCTTCTGATCATCTAAAGGTACAAGAGATGGTGCAGTAAATGTGTGGCTGTGGCATGTGAAGCAATGAAGATGGTGTGCCATCCTTGTGTCTTTTTACCACATTAACCCCATGAATCCAGTGATTTTTTTTTTCCCCCCCTTTTTAAGTTCACTCTTGCTGCCTTTAGATGATTTTTGTAACTCTGAAGACATCATTTTTGTGGTGGGGTTAGAAACAGTTTCTGTCAACCTCTTCACAACACAATTTCTTTCCTATGCAGAAAAAAGCAGTCAGAAGGTAGCACAAATTATATTATAGCTAAATACTGTATGTCAGTGGACTGAAAAGGTTAATGCTGTAGTGCTGAGGGCTGAGGCCATTCTGCTGGTAAGATAGATATTCAAACCAGAATAAAGCCAGGGTGGACTGTGGCTAGGAGCACTACTTACCACCACACTCCCATTCACTGAAGTATCCTAATTGATCACCCCGACTGACAGCAATACATGAAACATAAGGTACAACTGGTCTTTCTTATTCTACCCGATAATAGGGTGTAAGTTCCCCTGGAATCTCTTACCTGTTCCTCTAGCCTTCTTTAGTTTGCTGCACTTCTCTCTTTATTTTCCCAATGCTTCTTACTATACTTATGGTACCAGTAACAATGTTGGCAGATGCAGGCATAAGCACAATGGAGAGAGAGAAAAAAGTATCTGTACTATAATGTGGAAAGTAAGAAAAGGCCAAATGGTCGGGATACAGAATTAATGAGCGGTGACCATCATCTACTCACTTGACGTAGTGCTGCCTACCTCTTCCTTCATTTTTATCATTCTTTTCCTGTGTTTGTCCTCCTCTCTTCCCATTTCTCCCATCTTTCCAGTCACTTTTTATAACTCTTCTTTCCTTTCCAGGTGGTTTTACATTGAGTGACAAGCCTAATGGTTTCCTGTAAGCCATGAAACAATTTACAATGCTGGGTGGCAACCATATAACCAACCCTTACGTGTTCCCTACATTCAACAAGTGGGTTGGCAGAGGTTTAGTGCCCCTCTCCATAAAACAAGTAACTCAAGAGTCAAATGGCCACCCTTTACAGGATTATGGCATCTGGTGCAAGAGAGAGAGAGAGAGAGAGAGAGAGAGAGAATTTGAATAAATTCAAAGAATGAACACAGACTGATGCCAAAGAAAGTTTATTAAAGTACTGCTGGAGGTAATGCTGGATGAGGAAGACCATACTACTGTATATGACAAAGAAACCATTTACTACGCTGGGTGGTAACCATATAACCAAATTTTGGTGCCTGGTGGTTTAGTGAGTCATTATTGTGCTCCAATCGGATTGAGCCAGTGAAGGTTTATATCCAAGGGGTGGTTGGGGTTGATTGCTCATGTAATGCCACTCAAGGATGAGTGAGGCTGGTCACTCTCATCTTAAATGTCAGGACCAACTGCTTAGCCCCGGGCTCCTACGCTCCTCATGGGGCAATGTAGGATTGGATGATAGATGGATGAAAATGAGTGAAACAGTATCTTTCCTGGGGTGGCAAAAAAGGAGAGGAGTAACAGAGAGAAAAATGTGAGCAAAAAGTAGCATGGTCATGATTCTGACATGGCCCTCCCGTTTGAAAAGTTTCAAGGAGGAAGCACGTGGTTGGGGTTAATAATGATGATGATGACTATTCAAAAGCTCATAACAGTACATCTTCTGATGTCCCCAAACTGTATCTTCTCTTAGCATGAGATTAATGAACCATGTGTGAAAATAATGCTCTATATTCCTAACACAATGCTACATTTTATTAATACTTTCTCATTAAAGAGAAAGCATTTCTGAAGACAATGATGTCATCCTAAAGATGAACAATGTATTTGTACCTACAACACTTGGTTAAGCAAAAATCAATGACAGTGGGTTAAATGCTCTTACACACTGTCTTTAATCATACCTCTGTTAAACCAACAGAGCACTCTCTGTATCTAAAACATAATTCTCAGCACCTCCTACCTGAAATGCTTGAAACCCCCATCTTTGTTCTGGTGAGCAAGGATAGTTTGGTAGAGGTGTGCCAAATGTTCTCGGAAATCTGCAGTGTCCTCATCTTGCCCTGCTCTGCCTCTAAATCCCTCATCTCTTGCGGTTCCCGCCCACCGGTTTGTATCCATCCTGCCTCTCTCCTTCCTCTCCTGCCCTGCCCTGCCCCACTGGTTCCCTTCCGGCATCATCGCCCTCCACTGGCTGCCTTCGGGTCGTGTCTCACCCCACCGGTTCATTGCCTCCCGCACGCCACTCCACTGTCTTGATTCCTGCCTTGCCTTGCCTTGTTGTCTGGCCTGTAGTCCTGCCAGAAGGAGACTGAATGTGGCTCCCTCACAGCCAGCCTGTAAATGGAAACAATATCAGAAAACATACAGTAATTACAGGTTTTAATGCTTCCATATTACTGGTATAGGTACCTCTCAATTTATGTGAGTATTGTGTTCCAGAAGAAGTCATGTAATCTGAATTTTGAGTAACTTAAATATAAGTTTCCCACAAGAATACTTGTTAAGTGAAGTAGTTAGGTTCTTGGAAATAAATACAGATTACTGTAAACTTCAGAGATAGAAGGACATTTGGGGGCGATGATGAAACAGACGAAGGTAAGTCAGGTAACGAAAAAGTGGTGTAAAACAAAGGTAAGGCTGCACAGTGATGCTGACACGAAGCTGCTACAACAGTGAATTTGTGATTGGCTGTGTTTTTCACCCTCCAGTGCAGGAAGACAGTGTGAGACCTTTATTGGCTGCAAAATGAAATGCCCCAAGGCGCAAGTTTCATTTTTCTTAAATCATGTTAAGAAAAACGCGTATTGTATTGGATTTTGTAAATCACATTATTTAATTAACGTGTAATTTAAATGTGTAAACAGAGAGGCACCTGTACTATAATTTCTTTTATCATAAACTTCTAGCCTCTACTGAATTAACTGCAGTAGTCAAGTAATTACCAGTAGGCATTTACATTACATGAATTTGCATACTGTACAGTATAGTATTTTTTTAAAGTATAGCACTGTATTTTGTATTTTTTATAAAGCATATCATTTATTGGCTTCAAATGTGATCAGCAGATCTAAAGGAACACAAAAATAGAAATAGTTCACAGGGGTTCTCTTTGAGGGACAATAATTTGAAGAGATTAGTTTTTCTGAACAGTCTCCTCCATATGGGTCTTTCTAAATTTATATTACACCTTCCAAAGCAGTCCTAGACATGTCCACTAAAATAATGTACATCAGCTTTCACTTCCTACCCAACAGGCCTATTTTACACTCTTAAATATCATACTGTATTATATCCTTCCATCCAAACTTATACCTCATTAAACTGCCTCATATTCAACCAGCTAATCTTACATTATCTCGATGTCACTCACAACCCCTTACACCACCTTATGTCCAACCAACCAATCCCTTCAGTCAGGTGATATATTTAATGGTATATTCTTGCTACTTCCACACAACTTATTTATCTTAGGGAAAAGCTTTTGCAGTGAAGAGATTGTGATAGTGATATCTAATTCCCAGGTTTTAAAAAAGTCTCTCCTAAACAGAACAATATCAGCTGGCAGTAGTTGAAATGAAATACCTGTACTGTAAATAGTATGTCACTGGACTGAAGGGGTTAACTTTCATTCAGATGACATAATTTTTCCTAGTTTATTTTTGCTGTCTTTAGACAACTTTGGATTAGAGGTGGTCTTTCAGGCAGGGGGAATTAACTAGAGCTTAAATTAACACCTTCACTACTACTGAACTTTCTTGAGTTGAATAAAAGCATCCTCAACTAGGAAGGATAAAATAATGTACAGACTCAGTACATCAATGGAATAAGGAAGTTACTCTCACAGCCTCCCATCCCAATGAACATCCTTCCACTTAATCTACAGTCTCCCATTCCACTAAATGCATCCTTCCAGTTATGGTAATTTAACAGCCTCCCATTCCACTAAACATTCTTAATTAATCTCAGCCTCCCAACTGACTAAAGATCCCCTCAGCTTATCTTAGCTCCACTAACCACCCACCACTGGCAAATTGAGTAGAGAAGGTGGGGTGGGTGGGTGCCTGGGTGTGAGGGGTCCCACAGCATCCTTGAAAACAGCCACATGGGCCTGTGCTGAGCCAGGGACAAGGGATGGGGAGATGGCCACATCGAGAAAGGTGAAGAAGTATGCTCGGTTCGACAGGTCGATCAGCAGGGAAGTGTGGTGTTCTTGCAGTGCTCCTGGGGGCTGTTAGAACAGTTAGGAAGTGTCAGTACATTATTTATACTTTACTCACCTTTTCATGTCAATCACATATTTATAATTCTAACAATTTTATTCAGCTTTGGAAAAACTTGTTAACAGGAGTGGGTAGATAAACCTTTCATTTATCCGTTCACTACTAGAAGACTCCCAAAAGATCAATGCAGCATAATCATCTAGGGTTACAGAAAGGAATCAATACAAGGCTTCACCAGATTGAAGGGTGAAAAATAAAGTACTTTCATTATGAAGGCTCTTAACCTTTTCAAAGCTACAGGTACAGTAGCTGAAGTTAACTGAAACAGTTAACCTCCATCCTGTGATATCTAACTTGGTCTTTATTTCTATGCTGGAAGATTTTACTGAGCTTAGCTTAGGCAAGAACCCCTGCAGTGATGATGTTAAGGGATGTGAAGGGGAGTGGATTTAACCATTAATTCTGCTGAGATATTTTTTATTCTGTTCTCACTATCTCTAATGGTTTTATTCAGCTTACAAGACAACTTTCATGCTGAAGAGGTAAAGAAAGGATAATTCCAACCCGTCTAATCTGAAGAGTCTCTTCTAACCTGAATAAAATGGTCTGGAGATTGCTGGAATTTAAAAAACAAAAAAGGACATCATAAGACTGAAGTGATTAAGGATGGGAACAACAATTTGAATGTGCTGTTTTCTTGATAATGCTGCAAGTAGTTATGGATGAGTCAGAGACTGCTTATTAATAAAACCCTCATTATATTTTACCTCTTTAACATTCATATATTACAGACAAACAGCCTATTCAAGCTCCATTCCTATTTATAAAGTTAATTTGTCAGTTTCCTGTGCAATACCACATGCATGATGAAAACTGTGATATTTTGTGACATCCCTGACTTATAATGATGATTTCCTGTCAGGGTGGAAAGTGGGAACAAGGACAGGAATTGTTTTCCAGTACCAAGAATGGCAGACATTAACTTCAATCTGATAACTATAAGTTCTTCCTGCTACCTTTAAGCAATTTCACTCAGCTTTGGGAGAGAAATCTGGCTGTGACAAGGTTAACAAAGGCTCCTTCTTACCTCATCAATACATGCTGATTTCCTCAAAGCTTAACAAAATCATATGGTGTGTGTAAAATAAATTATATGTCATTGTGAAAAGAAATTAAAGTTCTGTTAGGAATCATAAGAAGTTGCTGGAGGATGTGGAAGTCAATGTGTGGGTTTTAAGGACTGCTAAATTAATCCCTTCACTATCATGATGTATTTCTTACTATTTTTTCCATCTGGAAACAATTTCATTTAACTATGGGGAAACCTCTCAGTGAAATTATTAGAAACATTTCCAATAAACTCCTGCAATACAGTCTTCCCAAAACTACTCTGTATACTGTATTATGAACAGGTGGCAACAAGAATAAAACGAATAATACATCATCAGACTGAAGGAGTTAAGTGGAGACCTGTTAAATAAAGGGAGTGAATGTGTATCAGTTTGAATGGTTCATGCAAAATAAAATGTGTTACGATGTTTCTAGCCATTGTAAGGTTGGAGAATCTTGTCTAATGATAACTACAGACATGCAGGCACTATAGGCTGTCTACCCCTTGAGTCCAAGAGATCTCTTATCTAAACTGAATAAAACTGTCAGGTGGAGCCCATAACGAAAGACGAAAGTCATCCTTGTATTGAAGGGATTTTATACACAAATGATTATTAGGCTGCACTTATATAATATGCAATCAGACTTGCAGAAAACAGATAAGCAGAGAGACACTTTGAAAATTGTCAAAAAGATATACAACTCATTTATCGTTCTTGGTGTGGTGAACAGATTGCATTTGCTACAAGCCTTTCACATAGCTAACACAAACTCTGAAACCCACCAGAAATAAGTCTGCATGTGCACCAATATATTTTAATGCATAATGTCTGCATTTTTATCTATGCTTTTCTACTTCCTTGCTTCTGGAAAAAAAATCATGATGGAGGTGCTACGCTGATGCTTTACTACAGCAGTCAAAACTGAACAATTATCTATATAATAAGACAGAGAATGTTTTTAAGTTCTTGTTTATTATAGTGAATGAGACTGATATCAACCACATTGCATAGGCATACACTGCAGCCATTACACACCCTCTTTCTCACTTACCTCCAGATTGAAGATCTCCTTCCATTACCTTAAAACCAGTTCCTCCACATGCACATCCAGCAGCTCCTCCACCTTGTCTAAGTGTGTGGGCAGGATGAGAAAGTGGATGATGATGATGATGATGATGATGATAATGAAGATGATGATGATAATGACAAACGACAATGATAATGATGATAATACTGACAAAGACGCCAAACATCATTTCCCTACTTACTTCCACATTGAGTACCACCTCCTTGTGCATCCTGATGCCTAGTTCCTCCACCTCCACCTCCAGTGCCACCTCCACTTTGCCAGGGTGAGTAGGCAGGATGGGAAGGTGGATGGTACGACTGGAGTGGCTCCTCACATCCACCCAATGTCTATGTTCGTCCACCCGTCGCCGCCCCTTCTGGTAACTTGGGTGCTGCAGGACGAAGCAGCAAAGAACCCATAAAAGAGGGGTATTAATGAGGAAGGAGAAAACGAGCACATGAAGACACAAAGAGACCAAACACACACACACACACACACACACACACACACACACACACACATATACAGGGACACTTGCAAGCACCACCACATCAAGTGACAGGATATGGATGCCCCCACCTATTGCAACAAAATAAAACCACAGGTATCATACAATGCAGTCAAATAAAATTCTGTTTGCACCTCACTAGGGTGGAAGGTAGGGATGTCAACGAAGTCATAGTGAGGGTTGGCTGGCAAAATGATACTGGCACTGACATCTCCTGGGTAGCGGCTGCTGGCGGTCACTCGGATGCCAACCTGTTAATGGTGTGGAGTGAGAGCTGGTATGGTTTATATCCAGTTTACTGGTAGTCATCATTATCATCATCATCAGTATCATCATCATCATCACAATCATCATTCTCATCACGTTATCCCTGTATCAGACTACAAGAATTATAATTGTAGTGTTGGTAATATTAAAAAAATTATGATTATCATCATATTATCCTTCTTCTGACTATATAGTGTAATACATAGGCCCAGAAACATAAAACTAAAAGTAAACACATACGCTAGACAGGCTATCAGCACAGGATCCCAGGAAATGGAAGATATTACCACTGATACTGTTGCATATCCTGTCATAAACACTGAGATATTAACCTGTCATAATGGTTCTACTCTTATTTTTTATTTTTTTTTTCTACTGTACAACATCAATACAGGTTTCTCTTTTCATATCCTTAAGGTTACTGGCATCTCTGACTCTTTTCCCTGTTCCATTTCATTAGCAAAAATGTTATTCCCTTATTTTTTTCTTCATTACCACCACCATCTTAGCCATAATTTCCATAAAAAAGGTGGGGTGAGGTGTAGTCCAGAAACAGAGTAAAAGCCCAAATAAGAAAATACATATATATATATATATATATATATATATATATATATATATATATATATATACTGTATGCATATATAGGATTATGGTGTCTGGCAATAGATTGATATATATATAACTAGAATGGCACCAGTAGAGCATATACCTCTGCCAATGCCCTATCTTGCAATGTTAAAGAAAGTGAAAAAGAATTTCTGGATCAGCACCAAAATTTATTGGAGTCTATTCTGGGCCAAGGCCCATTCTTCTACCAGGTTTCATGGAAATCCGTCCTGTAGTTTTTGTGTAATCATGCTCACAAACCAACCAACCAACAAACAAACAAATGGACAGGGGTAAAAACATAACCTTCTTGGTGAAGGTAAATCACTCAATCTTTAAGTAACACGTGGTTGAGTAACACGTTTTTGTTCTAACGCGGTCAGCATAATTAGACAAGTCATGTCAACACGCGGAAAAACTCGAGCTCACGCGGGAAGTCAGCTGGCCTGGGGACGAAATTTGAAAGCCGCGCGCTGACGTCACCCTCTAACCTCTGGGTACATTTCTTGGGCGCATATTTCCTTTCTGTATGGGTATTTATCTTAGTACCACAGCCAGCCACCTCAGCCAAACAGCCCTAGTGAGATGGGATAAGTTAGGGTAGGTTAGGTTGCTGAAATTTTGCCTGGGAAGCACAGTGGGCATATTTTCGTGAAAAACCTATGGTTAGTTTTGAAACGAATGGGCAAGCGTTGTTCCTGGCTGAGGGTTCCTGGTGGTTTTTATGAATACGCATACAGAATGGAAATATGTTTTCTGGGCAAACTCAAGGCCGAACGGTTTGACGAAATTTATGGGTTTCGGCAATTTCAGGGGACGAAATGGAACGACAGTGTATGCTAATCAGAAAAAAAAAAAAAAAACGCGTTCTCGTAAGTTACAGTTCAGTTCCACATTCTTCGTTTGATTTCATGCTTCCCAACACATTTTGGACCAACTGGGCATATGGTTATCAGTCCTTTCTCATGCCTCATCTAGTTCTTACCCACAATTATCATGGATTGTGCAGTTTTAAGGAATGAAATGGAACGAAAATGTTTGCTAATTAGAGGAAAAGTTACTCTTTTGTCCATGTGTTATCGTAGCGTTCAGTTCCACATTCTTCGTTCGATTTAATGCTTCCCAACACTTCCAACTAACTGAGCATACTGTTATCAATCCTTTCTCATGCTTCACCTAGTTCCACCCCACACTCATAATGGGTTTCGCAGTTTTAGGGGACGAAATGGAACGAAAATGTTTGCTAATTAGAAAAAAATACTTTCGTCTATGTGTTCTTGTTAGTGTTCAGTTCCACATTTTTCGTTCAGTTTCGTGCTTCCCAACACATTTAGGACCGACTGAGCATACGGCTATCAAGTCCTTTCTCGCGTCTCACAGACTCTACCTCACAGTAATATGGGTTTCGAGTTTTAGGAGACGAAACTGAATGAAAATGTTTGCTAATCACACACACACACACACACACACACACAATACTTCTGCTCGTGTAAGTGAGCATTCAGTTTCACATTCTTCGTTCTTCTTCCTGATAGTCTTATGTTTGTCGGATTACTTCTGGGAGGTAAATAAACGTTTCATGCTAAATCTGTTTCCCCCGTTGTTTTAAGTTGTATTCCGCTGTCAACTTGTTTGACACATCAGGGTTACGGCAAAATTAGGGCCTGTCCTAACCTAAGTGTTTAAACTTGACCTAACCTAGCTTAACTATACCTTATAATTTAACCTAACCTAACGTAGCATCCAGCTGGGAAGTTGGGAGACAAAAATCACCTTTGAGTACATCAAGACAATAATGTTATGGCTTAAGGAACGTGATGATAAAAAGTGGGAAATTTTTCAGCAGGAAAAGGTAATTTACCACCCAGAAAATAGTCAGAAAAATACAGAAAACAAACTGGAGGAATATGAACTGAATTGGTAAGGTTCTTCCACTGCTTTAAGCGTACAAATACCAAAATGGCAAAAGAAAATAAGAAAAACCATAGCATAAAAGAAAGCACCATCATAACGATTTGGAAGGACAGGGAGAAGATAAAGATCGTGCGTAGGAAGTGATGCAATCCTGGCAGATGTGAAGGTTTATATGTTGTCCTGAAACTGACTGAGAAGCTTATAGGGCGTTATGTGTAGCATTAGAGAAAGCACTCTCACTTTTACCCCTTTTTACCATCTTACCCCACGTATTTACCTCCACCTATACGCACCATCAGGTAAAACACTGAAAGAGATATAACTGTTGTAATTAAAAACATCAGTGGTATTAAAAATGGCATTAACAAAAACAGAAGTTGGACTGGGTCAACACCACCTCCACCGAGTACCCTTTTGTCGATACGTAGCTCCACGGTATTTTACTCCCACCCCCCAACCCCAAAGTTGTTATCAAAGTTTCGCCTGCTCGTATCATGTGGCCTTCGGGAGAGACGTTAGGCTGTATAGTTAGACTAAAATTTACGGGTCTGGCTGTTTTAGGGAACAAAATGGAGCGAAAATGTTTGCAAACCAGAAAAAAGGTACTCTTTCATCCATGTGTTCTCCTGAGTTAGCGTTCCTTTTCACATTCTTCGTTCGGTATCGCTCTTCCCAACACATTACTCTTCGTTCGGTATCACTCTTCCCAACACATTTCAAACTGATTGAGCAGTTTAGCCATATGTTTAGTTTATGAGAAATGCGTTGGGAAACGCGATATCAAACAAAAAATGTGAAACTGAACGCTAACTCACGAGAACACACGGATTAAAGTAATTTTTTCTTGTTAGCACAAATTTTCGTTCTATTTCGTACTCTAAAACTGCCAGATCCATAAATTTTTGTCTAACCATATGGCCTAAGGTCTCTCCTGAAAGCCACATGATATGAGAGAAGGCGAAACTTTGACAACAACATTGGGGTTGGGGGATGGGAGGAAAATACCGGGGAGCTACGTATCAACAAAAGGGTACCCATCCCAACTTTTATTTTTGTTAATGCTATTTTTAATACCATTGATGTTTTTAATTACAACAGTTATATCTCTTTCAATGTTTTACCTGATGGTGGGTGCAAGTGGGGGTAATTTACGTGGGGTTAGGTGGTAAGAAGGGGTAAAAGTGAGAGTTTTGGAAAGTTGTCAGAACACACTGTACCATTATACATGTAAACATATTGTCTGAGTGACGCGGATTTGGGTACCACGGTCCTTGTCCAGTCCCTATTGCCCGCGGTACTCAAGGATTGAGTGTATAATAAACCTGTATATATACACACACACACACACCAATATATATTTTCATTCATTCATTCATCATTAATCCTATGTTGCCCCATAAGGAGCATAAGAGTCCATGGCTAGGCAAGTTGGTTCTGACATAGAGAGAGAGAGAGAGAGAGAGAGTACAGGCAGGGGGTAAATGTACTGGGATATGATAGCATAATCTAAGCCCATTACACCCTGAAAGGAATAATATAGGACTCATTGTTACCATTTATGGTAATATCCCATTTGATGATGATGATGATGATGATGATGATTTCCCTCTCCTACTAACCTGCTCCCACACTCCAACAGTTTCTGGTGCTTCAACAGTGACCCAGAACCCCTCCTTCGCCGTCCACTCGATGGGCCGCTCCAGGAGACTCAGTCCATCGTGAGGGTGTAGTGAGAAAGCGGTGAGGGCGAGATGGATGGCTGTGGGTGGCAGGGTGAGGTTGAGAGTGACCATCCCTGCTGAGCCCACCTCCACTTCCTGCCACACCCAGGGCTTGGCGTAGTGTGCTGCCATGCGCGAGGACCGGCGCTGGCGGTACCACGATAAGCTTTCCTCTTCTGTGCCACGCTCTGTGCCTGTTGAGTTAATTATGCTTACTCACAAAACAGGAACATGAGGTAAATGTTCAGGCACTCTTTAACTGAAACTGTTTTGTTTTGTTTTGTTTTGTTGTTTCATTAGTGTGTAATCTGACATTTAGCCACATAGCAGAAACATGAAACATGAAAGAAGCACACAGCCACTCTGTAACCAAGTTATTTTGTTGTTCATAAAATAAATGCATGAAATGTGTATAGACATTTTTTTTATTTTTATTTTTTATTTTTTTTTTTTTAAGTACTGATGATAATTTATTATGTTACTTTAAGGTCAGAAATACTGTTTTCATCCAACATCCCTTCAAGTATAAACCAGTTATGTGCACTTCTTTAAACTGTTTTTGTCATCATACACCCTAAACTTTATGTGAGAATTGCCTCTCCAAGTTCATGGAGTATACTTATGTTTTGGAAAGCACCAAGAGAAATAGCCAGAGTACTGTTCCACTGAACATTCCCATCATCTGCTGCCAGCGCAACAATTAAAACTACAACCGCCACTTTCTGTTTACATAATTATCTTCTCTTACATGATAACCTTAATGACTAGTTCTTTGAGATCTATCACCACACTAACTACTCTAATTTGAAGAATTATGCTCAGATCTACTTTTAGTCAACCAATGTCTAAATCCATAAACAAAACTAGCTCGCCACCAGTTAAAAAAAAAATATCATCTAAAAAAAAAAATTATAATAAGCATCACTGTGACAATACTCACATCCCCTTTCATCTATACGATCAGGACAGTCAAAATTTCCATCACAGCGTTCAAGTGTGGTGAAGCATCCAGGCAGGAGGCACTCACCACCCAGCCCCCCAGGACACCCTCCCTCAGCCACACCCACACCACCATCAGTCAGAACCAGCAGGTTTGCATAACTGTGGCAATGTGCAAAAAGATTAGCATTAGAAATATGATACCTTAACCAATTCACACTTAGTATGTAATTTTTTTTTTTATTTTTTTTATTTTTTATTCTTGTTGCTATAAAATGGAAAACCCAAGAGGTCAAGGAGTTTAATGAAAGTCATATCTAACCCCTGTAGTTTAAATAGTCTTTCCTGGGCTGATGAAAACTGTCAAAAGACTGCAAAAATGAAACAGGAATTACATCCTTGGGATAAGGGATTAAAGGGTAGGAAAGAATTTAAGATTTTATTGTGGCTATTACTAGCCCTATTATTTAGCTCAAGGAAGCACTTTCTTTGCCGCATCTGAGCAGAAAATTATACTACAAACCTAACATTGTGATTATCACAAGGCTACATCAGATGTGTGTAACAGTTATTTTCCTCAAAAACCTAATAATTTCATGAATGACCAAACCATTACACCCTTATAATAATCAGTAAATTGTAGTACTGAGCTCTGTATATGGATATAATTTTTCATATGAAATCATTCCAGTGCTGTAAAACTCAAAACACACTACCATCTTTACTACTGGTTACTGTACTTGCCACACAGCTGTGCAATATCTTTCACCTGAAAATTTAGTTTCAAGGCAATATATCACTGCAGGTAAATAATCTCTTACAGCATACAGCAACTCTTGCATAAGTAAACAAACTCCAGCATACAAGTAAGAAATTTAAAAGACTCACGAGAACGTGGTGTTTGGGTCACGAGCAGGTGAGGGTCGAGGAAGGAGCAGGATGTCTGCAGGGTGGCCATTTTGGTTTACCCATCTATGCTCAAATGGTTCCTGCTCTGATGTCACATCTTGCCAAAGGTGGTGCAATACCTATAAGGTAAGGCCAGTAAGACAAGGAGAGAGAGAGAGAGAGAGAGAGAGAGAGAGAGAGAGAGAGAGAGAGTGGGAATGGGTCTAGATAATGTCATGAGAACTAAAATATTTCTAACTTCACATTTCTTCTTACATCCAAGAGAATATATCATGTATCATATCCAAATGATAACGTTCCTACAAAACTTAAGGAAAGCTATGGCAAGTAATTACCACACGAGCAAATCACTTGGATGATCAACTGATGGATGTGTAGTCTATTTTTACTGGGTATTCTGTTGATAGGTCTCCTACTTTTGTACTTTCTTGTTCTTGGGTCCCTCCTACTATAAAAATGATGATGATGATGATGACGACAATGATGATGATGATAACAACAACAACAATTTGGCATTTTGATTCTCAAAAGTTCCTGACAGGATTTTATTTGTGTTCATAAGACATCTACACCTATACAATTAAGAGAATTGTGACAATATTCATACACAATAAAACTTACTGTACTTTTGTAGAAAAGCAATTAACCAATGCTGTAGTGGAAAAGAGGGAGATGCTGCTGCTGCCAATGATGATGATGATGACACTAGTGATGATGAAAACAGTGCCAATGATTATGATGATGACAGTGATGATGAAATGTGACAATGATAAGGTGAAAACAATGATACTGATGATGATGATGATGATGAAAATAATGACAATGATGATGATGACAACAGTGACAATGATGATGATGAAGAGCCATTCAACATACAGCCATCTCACCTTGGTAAGTGTCAGATCATTGCCTGCCTGAAGACTGTAGGTGACCCAGTCCACCCCAGTGAGTGCCACAATGCTTCCTGGTCGAGCCTTAACTTCTGCCACCACACCCCCACCTTGACCCGCTCGCAGCCTCACATGAAGTCCCTTCCCTGTGAGAGCATCTACTGGGAAGGTGAGAGCTGCTGCAACCAGGTCCTGTTCCCGTCCCACCGAATAAACAAGGACTGTTGAAACCCCTGCAACTTCAGACGTCAGGGGTAGTGGGAAAGTTCGCAGAGATGCCTGTAAGATGTTAGAGGGAATTAAATGGGTAACAGTAAGGTTAGTTATTCTCAAACTTTATTTAACCTGTCTGTATTTCCTAATTTCTCATTACAGTAAAACCTCGATATAATGGACTTCAGTATACCAGAATTTGCTTTTACTGGAATCAAGGAGCTACTGGATTAAATCCTTAAAGGTCAGAAAAAGTCTGATAAAAGCAGAAGCACTCCGGACTTCCTGACCACTTCAGCCATGATCACAACAAGGTAAATAAGAGACATGTTTATTAGTGTACAGTACAGTATTATTACATATATTATACTCTTTCTTTGATTATTGTAGTGAATGTATAATACAGTACAGTACTGCAATGGTTGCGAAAAGTTTAAAAACCGTTGGTGCGATCCGGACTAATGTCTGATATATCACAAAAAGTCCGGGTTAGCAGGGGGAAGTTCAGATGTCGCTTTAATCTGCATGGCTTGAATTAGTCCGTTATAGTGAGGTTTTACTGTACATTTATTTCATGTCCATTACTGTGTTCTTACATGCCCCTGTGCCTTCCTTCCTTTTCAAGTAAAGGTATATCATTCTCTACTTATAGTACTTTCTGCTTATGATTCCCTTTGTGGCTCACTTCATCCACATCTCAACTAATCTGTTGTCTTCCCTCTACTTAACCTACCTGATTCTTACCTCATTCCTTCCTCTCTACCTACCTGCATATCCATCAACCTGTCGCTGCCTCATTCCCTCCTCTCACCTCCCTGCATACCCTTCTGTCTAACCCACTTCATTCCTACCTCATTCCCCCTCCTCACTACCTACCTGCATACTGTTCTATCTTTCCCCAACCCAACCTCATTCCCTCCTCTCTACCTCACTCTAATCTAACCATACTCCCTTCTCTCTGCCTAAAGTGCTTGCTTATTCTTCTGTCTAGCTTATCTTCAACCTCATCTCATTCCCTCTTCTCTACCTTACTCCAGCCCTACCTCATTTCCTGCTCTCTACCTACCTGCATAACCATCTGCCTACTTCAACACTTCCACATCTTTTCATTTCTCTTTTACTATATTTTAACCTGTTTGCATTTTATGGATGCATGATTTAACTTGGGCTACCACAAGATTACTTTGACTAGCTGAGAGGAATTCCTGTAGTACGAGGGAACAAGACTATCCCTCCTCCAGCCAAATACAATGGTTTGGATCCGGCCTGAACAAAATACCATAATGCATCCATGGAAGTCGGGTACTTAACTACCTCATATAAACCCTAACGTACTACCTCCACCCTCCCATTTTTTTTTTTTTTTAATCCACCCAAAATCCATGGCTCTTTACTTCTATGATGATTCAGTAATTCACATGCCACATAGGAGTTATGATGAGGCCATACAAAAAGATTACATCACCAAGAGGAAACTGGAGGCCTTTTTGGTCATGTAAATGCCACCACAGGAAGTAGGCTGGCCATCTACCCTTAACTGTACTGGGCAACACTAGCCCAGCCTTGGGTCCCTACACCTCAAAGGGGATAATATGGAACTGGCTGTTACTGTTTAACTTACTCCTCTCCTGGCTGCTCCACTCACCTCCATGCTCTGTTGTCCAGCCTCCACAATGCAGCCTCTACTGAGCAGGATGTACCGGAAACTGTCCAGGTAGAAGTTACTGCGTACGTGGAGGATGATGTACTCACCCACCTGTACCAAAACACATAATTGTTGGTAATTTGTTGCCATTATTGACAAGAAGAGAGTGGATGAGGAATTTGGAAGGAACGTGAGTGTAAAGTGGAGGGACTGTAAGAAAATGTTCTGGAAAGAGGCAAAAAGAGTAAGACAGGGTGGCAGTGAAGTTAGTAGGGGAGTGAAAGATAAAAATGGCAGATTACTAGCGGAGAAGGAAGAAAAAGTGAGCAGATGGAGAGAACACTTTAAGGAACTGTTGAACACAGAGAATGGAAGTAATGTGAATATAAGTGGCTGGGGAATGGCTGGGAGAAGGAGGGAGGTGAGAAGAGAGGAAGAAATCAGTAGGATTGAAGTTGTGGAAGCAATGAAGAAAGTCAAATTGGGGAAAGCCCCAGGAATTGATGGAGTGTGTGGTGAAATGCTGAAGCATGGGGGATAGATAGTAGTAGAATGGATGTGGAAGATGTGCATATTGGCCTGGGAGGAAGGTCGAGTCCCGGAGGATTGGAAGTCAGGTATAATTATTCCCTTGTACAAAGGAAAAGGGGAAAAAGAAGTGTGTTGTACTCATAGGGGCATTTGACTTCTTAGTGTAATAGGAAAAGTGTATGGTAGGATACTTATTGACAGAGTTAGGGAAATAACAGAGGAATTAGTTGGAGAAGAACAGGGAAGCTTTAGGAAGGGAAGAGGTTGTGTAGTTCAGATATTCATCCTTAGATCTTTAGTGGAAAAGTTTCTAGAGAAGGGAAAGAAGTTGTATGGGGCCTTCCTGGATTTGGAGAAAGCATATGACAGGGTGGATAGACAAGGATTGTGGAAGGTATTAAGAATATATGGAGTGGATGGGAAGTTGTTGAATGCTGTGAAGAGTATGTATGATGGTGCTAAGACTGCAGTGGGTGTGGATGATGAAGTGAGTGAACTTTTCTCTCTGAAGGTTGGGTTGAAACAGCGATGTGTCATGTCTCCATGGTTGTTCAAGCTGTACATGGATAGGGTAATAAAAGAGATACAAGGTAGGACAGTGGATGCTGGAGTGGCCCTAATAAGAGAGGGTAGTTTGGAAACTCCCTGTACTGTTGTTTGTAGATGATACTGTTTGTTAAGTGAAGATGAAGGGGAGCTTCAAGGCTTGGTGGATGAGTTTGGGAGAGTATGTAAGAAATGGAATCTAAAGGTGAATGTAGGGAAGAGTAAAGTGATGGTCTTTGAGAGAGGTGAAGTCAGTGAATGTACAGTGAGGTTGGATGGTGAGGAAATGGAAAATGTGAGTACGTTTAAGTACTTGGGGAGTGTGATGAGTAAGGATGGAAGTTTGGAGGGTGAAGTGCTTGAAAGGGTATAGTAGGGAAGAGAGGTTGCTGGTTCCTTGAAAGCAGTGATAAGAAACAGGGAAGTGAGCATGGAAGTGAAAAAGTTACTACATGACAGTATTGTGATACCAACTCTAACGTACGGAAGTGAAGCTTGGACATTGTTGGATGGACAAAAGTCAAGAGTGAGAGCAGTGGAAATGAGTTATTTAAGAGGAGCCTGTAGAGTCACATGGAGAGACAGGCTGACAAATGAGGATATAAAGGAGTGTTGTGGTGTGGATGTGGATGCGATAGGAAGCATTAGGAGGAACACACTGAGGTGGTTTGGCCATGTGGAGAGGATGGAGGGTGAGGGACTGACGAGGAAAGTGTAAGTGAGTGAGGTGGAGGGGGGGGGAAGGAGCAGGAGGCCGAGGATGAGATGGAGGGTTGGAGTGGAGAGGTACAGTGCTCGTCAGAAGTATTCAGCGATGTCCGCCGGGCGCGCAATACTTATGGACCAAAAAGAATCACCCATTTTTGGGGGTAAGAATTGAGCCACAAGTTTGAGCTCCGAGCATGACGTCACAGTAGCCTGAGGCCTTCTGACGCGCTGGTTGGTTCCCGCCTCAGTTGCCCACGGGCTGCCTGAGAGAGAGGAACTCCGCCGAGTGTCCCTCTCAAATTGCGCCATTTTTTACCGAGTGTCCCGCAGTGTTTTGGCCTTCAAAACTTTGTTATGGCACCTATCCGTGAACTATCGAGTGAAATCATATCCCAGATCATTGCTCTAATGGAGGCAGGCCACCAGACAAAGGAAATTAGTGAATTGGTTGGTGTGGGACGATCGACAGTGCGTCGTTGGTGTGCGCGGTTTCGGGAGGAAAACAGTGGTGAAGTTCCCACAAAGAAACCGAGGTCTGGTAGGCCTAGGAAAACTTCCCCAAGGTCTGTTAATGTTTTAAAACGTGGAGTTTAATCCTTGTGTGAGTGCAAGGAAAATTAAGGAGAGCAACCCAGAAGTGTTTGGTGAGGTGTCAGTGAGAACAGTGTCTCGTAGGGTGCATGAGCTTGGTTACACAAGTCACAGGCCTGTGAAAAAGCCTCTTCTCTCTAGCAGCCAGAGAATTCGTAGGCTTGCCTTTGCTAATAAATATCTAAATTGGGGTGAGGAGCAATGGTTGTCAGTGTTGTGGTCTGATGAGGCAACGTTTAGTGTTACCTGTAACAGAGGAGCATGCAAAGGTAGTGACCCACTTGACCCACGGTATGTAGAAAGCACAGTTAAACATCCTGATTCACTCATGGTATGGGGTTGTTTTTCAGGGAAGGGTTTGGGGAAGCTTGTTGTACTTCCCAAGAACCTCAGAGTGAATCAGGATGTTTACCTGGAGCTTCTGTGTGATCATTTACCAGACTCCTTCGAGCTAACAGGTGCACGAGTGTTTCAGCAGGACGGTGCACCTGCTCACAAGGCCAAATCGGTCACCAATTGGCTTCGTGACTGCAAGGTATCATTCATGACAGACTGGCCAGGAAATAGCCCAGACCTCAACCCGATTGAAAACATCTGGTACCTCGTAAAGAAGAGTCTCCAAGGGAAGGACGTGAGCTCTCTGCCTAAGCTGGAAGCCGCCATTCGTGACTCCTGGGACAAAATACCCCTCCAGCACCTCAGGAGCCTCGCCCTTTCACTTCCAAGACGTCTCAGGTCCGTGAAGAAACGTAAAGGCTACCCTACGAAGCACTAAAGGTAAATAAAATGCATTATTTATATGTTTTTTCAATGTTGAAAGGTTTGTTTCCCAGGAGGGACGCAGGGCGCCCCATACTTCTGACGAGCACTGTATATGAGAGAGGGGGGTGTGAATGGGGAGCAGGGCAGTGAAATGGCGGGGGACAGGATGACGTGGAGGCGATTTGTTTGTGGCCACCCCATATGGGATTAGGGCGTCTGGCAAAAGATAGATAGATAGATTGATACTCACAAGAAGTGAATTTATGGGTGGTGTTACTTTTTCCCTATACTAAGGTTAATCTCAACTACAAGTACCCACAGCATAAATTTTCATATGATTAGAAATGTTACATACACTATATATGGTAAAGATCTCCTAACACAGCTGGTGATACTAAAGAGATGAATGTTACGTGAAGGAAGTGCAGCCAATTTTACACAGACCTCCACAGCACAAGCAGAGTGTAGAGAATTAATATGAATGAAGTTCATGAATATGAAAGTAAATAAAGCCATCATGCACATACACATAAAGTTATCTCTGGCTTGGAAATGAGCACAAAACTAGTAGGGTGATACAGGAAAAAGGTTGATATCAGAACCCTCAGACAGCTGCACCACCACTGACAGAACAGAGATGGCATTCCACATAAAGAATGTTATAAGAAAGGCTATAAATACTGCCTAAAATAACAGAAAATAAATCAGAAAATGGTTTATGACATTAAATGGACATCACAACTTTCTCTAAATTAAAAATATATAAATTTGTAGTGTTAAGTATGAATGTAAATTGACAAAAATACCCTGTAGTTTGACCAGCAATGGCAAGAAGGGTATGTGCCCTACACCAAGGATGGTGCTTTACAGTACACTTTCATAATAAAATGCAGTACTGTCCATATATTGTGTAGGAATCCAGCACCTCCTTGTGATAGACTGTGTCTCACCAGAGTCGAACCATTGTCCTTCCCATGGTGAGTTACAGAGAATTATGAGGAGGTTTGGTTACTACTGGGTGGACACTGCAGCTGCTCCACCCAGGGTGCACAGTGTCACCACAAGTAGGCTCCTCATCAGTGCCTGGATACAAAAGCACCTTGGGATACTGGGTGGATGTGAAGTACTGTTGATGAGCTGTGTAGATGAGTACCTTGGGATGTTGGGTGGATGTGGAGATGTGGAGGTGTCGGCCAGATGGCGAGTGGTGAGGGACAGCCACTAAGGAGGCAAAGGACCGACCACCCTCACTATCCCTCAACTCTCCATGTAACAGCAGTGACTCGATTCCTATGCTACCGTCTTCCTTGGCTGTGGTGAGGAGAATTATAAAGATGATATACTGTCTGAAACGATGCAAGGTGAACCCCAGGATAGGGCTGGGAACAATTTTATCATCTGAATTTTGTATATAAAACAAACTTTACTTGTCTTCTTTACGATTAAATGACATGTCATAAAACACCTCTGCTAATACAACTACGCCAGTTCTGAATGAGACAACCCTAGCATGTATTCAATACAGACAGTGGGTATTGGCAATGAAGTGGTATAAAATGAAGGAAGTGGTAGCATGTGAAGGTGTTAGGCATATATATGGGTTGCTAGGCCTCAGAGAATGGAGTAGCAGATCTTGGTCCAGCCTACCACATAGAAAAAGTATATTATTAGGTACAGCAATAGGTGTTTCAGTACTAACAACTCTGCAAGGTAATACCACAAATATATGATAACTTGTGGCTACAAATTATAGGTACCTAACTTGGCAATTGTACCTCCTAGGGAAGGAACTCCGCTACAAGTATAAAAGGTCTAATTCAAGAAAAGACTCGATTCACACTAGAACAATTCCTATTCAGTTCTCATTACACATTTCTGGTATTTTTTCCTTCTTTAATAGCAAACTGGCACCAAAATTTAGGCAACTGACCATAAAACCTGCCTGACTGCTGCCTTATACTAAGTTAGAGTGGATATGCTGCGTCGTTTCATTGACAGTAAAAGAAGTGCTCATTATATGTCCTTTTTATTTTACAGAAAAACTGCCTATTTAACCCTTTAACCACGGGCATTGTTTTGACCCGACTGCCCCCCCCCCCCGCGGGGGTTCCAGCCAAAATGTAAACAAACTTTAAACCTTTATAACTCTGCACAGAATAAATCTAGAGCGAAAAACAAGGTATCATTAGAAAGTACTAACCTTCGGCTTTGCAATGATGTAGGTTTCATGATTTCGTTGACTATCACTGGATGGGCAGTGCCATTAGAAGTGAGCGATCTAAAATCACTATTTTTCGCTCACACACCATTACCAAATGCCAACCTCATTCTGATAATAATACTATAAACATATATGAACACTGCACATACGATAAACACCCACTCTGTGTTCACTGAGGCAGGTAAAAGGCACTGTAATTGCTCGCACTTCACTGCCACATCAGCGGTGTTGTCACTCACAAAGCTAGACAGATACTGATGCGTGTTTGGTCAGGGGTGGGGTGGGGGGCCCGGGGGGTGGGAGGTGGGAGGAGGGAGGTGGGGGTCGGCTGGAGTGAAAGAACTTAAGAGCTACTCTCTCTTGAAACAATTGGCGCGCAGAAAAAACACGCGGTATTCAAAATATTCACAAACATTCCAGAATGACACCTGCGGTTTCGTCCAGTTTTTGCAATGTCATTCTGGGATGACACCCGCGGTTAAAGGGTTAATAGCAGATGCAAATTTTTAAGTGCATAAACAGCAACATTATGAAATCGTATAGGTCAACTCACACAACTCAACGTGGAGGTCAAGTTCTGCCTGCCAGAGAGGGAATGTGGCATGTGCTTTGCGTACGGTGCGTGAAAGAAGGCGGCGTGTTTCACCATTGAGCAGCGTCACCTCAGGAGTCACCAGCAGCCGGTGCCGGGCCAGGCGTGGGGCTGGGATCAATGATCCATCCTCCTGGCTGGCAACAAGCTGTGGATGCCACAACATGTCAGAATCCTGATTATGTGGATCTCTCATAAGATGATTATAAATATCTGGCATTGACACGAATTAAACCAACTCCTTTCACACTGATGACAGCATTTAACAGTTCGTTCCTGCTGTCGGCATATTATATTACTGCACTCAGGAGGGCCTGGGCTTTGGTACACTGTAGCCTTCCAGAAATTCTTTACTACTCTTCCATTGCTACTACTGAACAAATTTCTCAGGGGGTATCATGAATAACCTAAACTAATACTTGAGCATAGTGAAGAGGTTAAAAGGAAAGGATGTTATTATACTAAACCAGTAAATGAAGACAGTTTTTATCTTCTTTACCATGAACCATCTCTCTTAAACTGAAACAAATGGTATGTTGGTGGCAGGGATAAAGTACTGAATAATGGACATCACTTCGCAAAAAGAATTACACCGGGTGCTAA
>NC_137038.1:5598503-5688503 GCF_032717465.1 Coenobita brevimanus
CCTGAACGAAGGAGTTAACAGATTACTGAGTGGCCATCAGGAAAGTCTACTGTAGACGTCAAAATTAATCAATGTCATTCAATATACTTCAAACTCTACGCCATATTCTAGGTGGCATAGGCGACTTCGTCGCACCTACTTAGCAATCTAGTCTCCACAGTACACCTTAACATTCCTTGTATGTTATTTATACCACTTCAATATCTACAGGTTACACCGATAACATATAAGATGGGATACTAAGGTGTACTGTGCAGAACAAATCGCTACGAAAAAGCGCAAGGAAGCCTACAATGCCGAGAAATACCACGCACGGTGACTGGCTAAAAGAGGCTGTCAACTATCGCGCTCACTGTTTACGTCGCTTAGTTACAGAAAACGGAAGACAAAAGACAAAAACCTTCAACAGTTGAGGGGAGACTTACAGTGTAACCTTTTTTGAAACAGACAGACAGTTCTTGTACCTCGTCCGCGCCATCTGCCTGAAATATTTACGAAAATTTCAGCTACAGTCTTGAACACTCTCAACTTAAAGGAAACATGATGCTAAACATTCCTTAACCTCCTCAACCCAAGGACGTTATTATCATTTTAAGTTATATTTCTTGATAATTTTATTCAGTTTATGAAATTTGTACTGAAGGGGTTACTGAAAGAAATGATAACCCCTCCAGCTCGAAATATCTCCTAAGCTGAATAAAATCGTCTCGAAATAAAGACCCGTATTCTCGTCGGTCAAGGAAGCTCCCTAACACTTTTTCTTAAACGACTTATTTTGATCATTACACCTTACTATACTCCTATATCGCCATACTCTGCATAAATAACGTAAAGGACATTAAGCAGCCATATCCAAAAACAAATCGCTAAGGAAGAGGTGTTGGGGTGCTTCGTTTACCGACGAGAATAAATGATACTGTAAATATAAAACGTCACATGAATAAAGGGGTTAACATACTACACTACAGCACGTGATCAAACAGCGCTTGTGTAATAATGAAACAATGATAAATACAACGAAAAAAAAAAAAAAACAGCAATTCTTAACATCTACTACGTGAACATCAACATAAACAGCGTGGTGTTACTGGGATGTCGCTGGAGCCTTCGTGACACAGTATCCTCAGCGATTTATTTTGCACCTTATTATTTAGTACAGTGGTTCCCAATTTTTTGCATCTCAAGCCCATCTTATACGTTCTTTGTTTACGGTAAAATATATGTGTGTGTGTGTATATATATATATATATATATATATATATATATATATATATATATATAAAATGACACGAACCTGGCCAAATAAAATTCAGTTAATACACAGTTGGTTTTCATTTTACACTACTAAACATCTATGAATGAATGAAAACATGAAAAGTAGTAAAAAGGAAAAAAAGAAAACCCGGTACCCAAACAATAAGGTTCAAGGGTTTTCTTATGGAAGAAGGAACCAAACGCCAGAAGTCCTTAAATTGTTCCAAGAATATATATATATATATATATATATATATATATATATATATATATATATATATATATATATATATATATATATATAACCAAATTCACGGGGCACCAGCAGTCACCCTCCAGTCCAGTGACATTATTATTATTATTATTATTATTATTATTATTAGTCTTTGTTCCTCCTGACCATTTTATGAAATCTGGAAAACACCCATGCATTGAAAAGGTAATGAAGGGTACACCTAAAGTTTTATTCACGGTTCTTCCATACGATTTTATTTTATTTACGAAAACACACCTACAGTCAATAAAATAGATACCATACACGATAATATCAAGGTGCAATATGCAAAACAAATCGCTGAGGGGGAGGCGTCACGAAAGCTCCTTAAACAACGAAAACTCAAGTGCACTTTAAGACAGCAGGGTTAAATGTGTGTGTGTGTGTGTGTGTGTGTGTGTGTGTGTGTGTGTGTGAATAATGTAGGTAGGTTAAGTGGTGTTGTCAAGACAGGCCTCCACCTACCTCCAGCTCATTAACCTGTAGTAGTATATAGTCTTACCTCTCTCTCTCTCTCTCTCTCTCTCTCTCTCTCTCTCTCTCTCTCTCAGCATGTTTTAGTGCAGTGGAAATTTACTCTCTCATTTCTAAGTTACGTGATTACTCATGGATAAAGCTTACTATTCTCTCTCTCTCTCTCTCTCTCTCTCTCTCTCTCTCTCTCTCTCTCTCTCTCTAATTACACTAAGGGCCCGAGATCCACATTTACAAATTTTCTTAAGTTTTTGACGTTTATAAATTACTGCCCAATATTCCTCCGCCTTTCTCGACGTAATGAGAGGAAAGGAAGGACGGAAGGAACGAAGGAAGGAAGGATGGAATGAAGGAAATGAAGGGAAGGGAAGGGAAGGGATGGGAAGGGAGGGGAAGGGAAGGGAAGGGAAGGGAAGGAAGGAAGGGTGGATGGATGGAAGGAAGGGAAGGGAAGGAAGGAAGGGTGGATGGATGGAAGGAAGGGTAGGCTGGGAAGGAAGGAAGAATAGGGGAAGGAAATGAAGAGAAGAAACGATGGAGGAAGGAAAGGAAGAAACGGAAGAAGGAAGGAAAAAGAAAGAAAAGGAACAAGGAAAGAAGGAAGGAAATGACGGAAAGAAGGAAGGAAATGAAGGAAAGAAGGACAAGAGCACCAATCCTCACCATAAGGCGTTATTAATCACTCCCTATTTACAAACTCTGAATCCGATTTACATGAAAGACAGGATACATGGCAAATTCCTCGTTTCTGCATTCTTCTTTTTGTACTTCTTGCAGACACATGAAATACATCATGATAATTGCCTTATTATTATTATTGTTATTACTATTAGTAGTAGTAGCAGTAGTAGTAGTGGTGGTGGTGGTGGTGGTGGTAATAGTGGTACCAAGTAGCATTAGTGGTGGTGGTGGTGGTGTGGTGGTGATGGTGGTGACAGGAGTAGTAGAAGTGGTGGTGGTGGTGGTGGTGGTGGTGGTAGTAGTAGTAGTAGCCGCAGTAGTAGTAGTAGTAGTAGTAGCAGTAGTTGTAGTAGTAGTAGTGGTGGTGGTATTTATTTCATTACTTTTATTACTGTATTATTATTACTATCATCATTTCATTTTTTTATGTGAGAACAAGTCGGTAAGGGATAATCTCTCTCTCTCTCTCTCTCTCTCTCTCTCTCTCTCTCTCTCTCTCTCTCTCTCTCTCTCTCTCGTTTGCTTGTTAGCTTCCATCTCAACCTTCTACTCCATTCACTTTAACTAGGCGTAAAACTGACATCTCCCCATCTTAAATGCTAAACTCCCTCAAGATGTAGTACGAAGAAGTGCTATGGATTGGATGTAGAGCTAAGATGGTGCTGGTCACGAAGAAGTGCTATCAGCCTCAACATTAACCTGCCACTGGACTAGGCGAGATGGTCTTAAAAGGGACGGAAAATGTGGGCCAAGTTGAAGTGAATGGACTATAGCCGGCCCCAGTGTCTCACTCTCGGCTGAATGAAAACCGTTTGGAATGAAACACTAGACTTGTTCCTACCATGAGGGGGTCGACGGGGCTGTGAATTAGTAAGCTATTATACCGTCTTAAGGCCAAGTGCGTCATTTTTATCTTACTGTCGCTACTACAAGACATGAGAGAGAGAGAGAGAGAGAGAGAGAGAGAGAGAAACCCTAGCACCGACAGAGTTAACTACGCCTACATCTAACCCCTCCAGTTCAAAAACCACCTAAGCTAAATAAAATCGTCTGGATACCGAAAATAAACAAATAAACAAACAAATAAACAAAACGGAGGTATTTACGACGCTCCCACGGGTGCTGTAAGATGCGAGGAGAATGAGGACGAGGAAATGAGGTACGATGCTCGGGGAGATGGAGGAAAATAAACTCTCCTTCATCATTATTCTTTAGCTTTTTTATATATACACAGCTTAAACACTTCACTACACCCTCCTATAGCCTCACAATACACTATACTCGTTCACTACACCCTCCCACAGCATCACAGTACACTATACTCGTTCACTACACCTTCCTATAGCGTCACAATACACTATACTCGTTCACTACACCTTCCTATAGCATCACAGTACACTATACTCGTTCACTACACCTTCCTATAGCCTCACAGTACACTATACTCGTTCACTACACCTTCCTATAGCATCACAATACACTATACTCGTTCACTACACCTTCCTATAGCATCACAATACACTATACTCGTTCACTACACCTTCCTATTGCATCACAATACACTATACTCGTTCACTACACCTTCCTATAGCATCACAATACACTATACTCGTTCACTACACCATATTACACATCACAATACACTACACTCATTCACTTTACCTATGGGTATTACTGGCACCTCTTTATCTGAGTTACAACACGAGATTAACACTAGAATATGGTGCTAGTCACGAAGAAGTGCTGTGGGAAGGATGTAGCGTCTCAGTACTGTGTTATTCCGCCAATGGATAACGGGATATAGGCAACAAAACGAAAATCTAAGCCAAGGTAAAGTGAAAGGAGTATAGGAAGGGTAAGCGGCTAGTCTGCAACACCAACACAACCTTCTCACTAACCTCTAACACCTTCTAACATATCACTAACCTCTAACACTTTCTATCACTAACCCCTAACACCTTCTAACACATCACTAACCTCTAACACTTTCTATCACTAACCTCTAACACTTTCTATCACTAACCCCTAACACTTTCTATCACTAACCTCTAACACCTCTATCACTAACCTCTAACACCTTCTATCACTAACCTCTAACACCTTCTAACATATCACTAACCTCTAACACTTTGTCACTAACCCCTAACACCTTCTAACATATCACTAACCTCCAACACCTCTATCACTAACCTCTAACACTTTCTATCAATAACCTCTAACACCTCTATCACTAACCTCTAACACTTCTATCACTAACCTCCAACACCTGTATCACTAACCTCTAACACTCTATCACTAACCTCTAATACTTTCTAACACATCACTAACCTCTAACACTTTCTATCACAAGCCTCTAAAACCTAACATATCCCTGTCCATTAAAGTGTGGCTAAACTCAAACGCCACTTCTTGAAACAGACGGAAGGCAACAGGCTTCACTGGCAGATACTCAAGTTTTTATATATACCACATCTACCGTATCACTATAATTCTAACCCCACATTCTTAAGACACATCACAAAACATTTAAGAATCGACTTCTATATGCAAAACCCATTCTAAATTACGGGATTGCTACCATTCTCAACACCACATTCTTAAAACACGTGGACATGCATCTTGGAATCATGATAACCGCGACAATAATAATAATAATAATAAAAAGGTGAATCACAACCCAATACAGCCACACCACACCACAGCTCTGCACCACCACACAACACCACAGTATGTAACCAACCATCCATCCATCCAAATACTTCAAAGCGCAGTATATCAGGCTTGTTTCAGTTATTCTTCTTCATTTGACGGACGCGAAGTTGAATGTTTCTCCCGCAGGTCACAGCATCGCCACAAAATATATATATAAGGTCAGCAGAGTCCAATCACACCAACTAAACATTAACGCCACCACAGTACACCGCATTAACACCACCACAACACCATATACAGTTACCACAATATGCCTCCAGAAATTTAACCAGACAGTGGACCATAAACAAAATAAAAATGAGCACACACACCACACACACACACACACACACACACACACACACACACACACACACACACACACACAAATCCAGCACTGCACTCCTCTCTATAAAACTAATCCCCATGAAAAACAATGCACCACAAACAAAGCATATCACAGCACGCCAAAAAAAAAAAAAAGAAAAAAAAAAAGTTGAATATCAACGAAGCAAAAAAACAAAATAGTGTTTGTTTTTGTGAAAAGGATCCATGTTGTGCTGGAACTGTTTTATCCTTACAATGAACAAAAATTAATGTGTTTTATTTTGTATGTCTGTCTGTGTCGTGTGGGTGTTTGTGCAGAGAAGGAAATATGTGAGAGAGGGAGGGAAAGAGAGAGAGAGAGAGAGAGAGAGAGAGAGAGGGGGGGGGGGACAATGTGGGTTGCACTCCATTCATCTGAAACATTACGAATGTGTGGAACAATACACAATGCAGACTTACCTTAGAACTACCCATCAACACAAAACACCCACCACACTACTAATCCCACCACACCACACTCTCACACCCTACACCCCTAAACCACCACGCCAACACCACACCACTGCAAGCCTCGCCACACCACACACCATCACCAAAACTGCATATTAAAAAAAAACTTCACCCATTATACCAAACTCCGGCAAACCACACAGTAAGCAACCACTCGACAAGATTAGCCCAACCACACCACCGTATAAACCCACAAACCCTCACCTTCCTCCCAAGACACCCTACACCACCACCACCACCACCACCACCACCACAACAGTACCACACAACATGCAATACATCACACGCCAACTCAGCCACTTCATAACACTAATCCCACTGTACATCAAAGCTAGTTACTACACAGGAAATAAACACACACACACACACACACACACGAATCCAGCATTATCCTCCGCTATAACACAAAACCCACCAATGTACACATTCAAATCTACACCCGCCCACCAACCCACACCCACACCCACCCACAGCTCACTAACCATTGCGTGGGGATGTGCGATGGTGTTGTAATCGTGCGTGCGATGCGGGAATGCTTTGGGCCCCACAGGAACCACAGCCGCCCTCACTGTCACGTTGCCTGTCACGGGGGCGCCGGAGCTGTAGTTGGCAATGACAGTGCCCTCTAAGTAACTCGCAGCAGACGACAGGAAGGGCGGGATGCGCACTTCCACCTGCAGGAAATTAAGTTGGATTAGTTTAGATTACTGTTCGATTGCTAAGTGCTGGAGGATTAAAGACAGGTTAAGCTTGGTTGACGAGTTGGGTTAGGTTAGTATTGAACAGGCTAGATGTTGGAGGAATGAAGGCTTAGATTAGGTAAGAGTGAGTTAGGCTAGGTTAGACTAGGGTGTTAGGTTAGGTAAATGTGGGCTAAGTTAGGTTAGGTTAGGGTAAATTAGGATAGGTAAGGCTGAGTTAAGTTCGGTTACATTAGGTTAGGTTAGAATTGGTTGGTCAAATGGTCCAGGAATAAATACTTGGCGAGATGAACCGAACAGACAAGGTTCAAAATGAAGCCTGTGGGGTAATGGACAATTAGGGAGGTTAGGTTAGGTTTGGACTGAAGGATGATGTGGCATGAGAAGAACTGAAGCATTGGTACGAACTAGGCAGCTGAGACAAATGAAAGAATAACCAAAAGATTATCAATACGAGTGACATAATTTTCACATAAAACGCATCGCATCACTTTTTAATCAGGCTCATTAATACCAAATATTACATACAAATATCTGCATCAGTTTTAGTTTTAACCTCCAGTTCGGTGACGTGTTTTTCATTATATTCAGATTACGATATACATTTCGAACCGCAGAGCTTACATATAGCATTAATAAATCCTTTCTATATAACAGGCCTCGCCTATATTGAATAACATCGTATGGAAGCACCAAAAATTAAATGCGCCTTGGATTGAAGGGGTGGTGTAGTGTGGGCAGACGGAACTGATTAAGTTAATTGTAGGATGCACTATGAACACACACACACACACACACACACACATATATATATATATATATATATATATGTGTGTGTGTGTGTGTGTGTGTGTGTGTGTTCTGGTGAAGCATTGCTCTATAATAACAAGTAAATCACACTGACCTATTACGAGAGAGAGAGAGAGAGAGAGAGAGAGAGAGAGAGAGAGAGAGAGAGAGAGAGAGGAGGAGGGATTTAGATGAGCCACAGAGGACGAAAGAATGGAAGTGGGATGAAAATAAAGGTAAAAGGTTATGGGGGGAGGAGAGGAGAGGAGAGAGATTAGGTGAGGAGAGGAGGGGAGAGAGGTCGCGTGGAGGAACGAGAGGGGTGAGGAGGAGAGGACGAGAGGTTAGGACAGAACAAGAAAGGGGAGAAGAAGGAAGAGAAGGAACAGTGAGGAAAGTGGGACAGATTAGGAAGAGGGGGAGTTAAATTAGAAGAGGAGTGGAGAAGAGGTTAATGAGAGCAGAGGAGAGGAGAAGAGGTCAGGAAGGCAAAGGGGAGAGAAGAGAGAGGTGTCAAGAGAGACGGAGGAGAAAAGAAGACTTAAGACAAAACGGGTGATGAAAGAGTGCAAGGAAAAACTACAGAAGGCCGAATGAAGAAAGAAAATACATGATGAATACAAAGATACGAATAAAAGAAGGACGAAGAGTTAAAAGAAAAAATTAAGGATGAATAAAGGAACGAGAATGAAAGATGGATAGATAGACAGAAAGATAGATAGATGGATAGATAGACAGAGATAGAGTGAAAACTGATGAGGGATGGAGGAGACAGAGAGAATGGAGGGAAAATAACGATGGAAGAATCAGAAAAGAAAAATAAGGATGAGAGAGAGAGAGAGAGAGAGAGAGAGAGAGAGAGAGAGAGAGAGAGAGAGAGAGAATTTGATAATACTAAACTTGTACAGACTCTTGTTTACCTTATCTATGGGTCAACTCTCATGGTCGGGATAACTCTAGCATTTCACCTCAGCTTACACCATGCCTTCAGAGTCAGCTGGGAGTGAGTCATAGGAGCCTGGGAGTGTTAATACTGTCTCCAGTAACCCTCTCACGGTAGGGGCAGCTCTTGTATTCTGTTCCTCCTTGTTAAAGGCACATGCAAGCCGAGCGCTAAAATACAAATACATGTGTCCTCCTACCATAAATAGATACATACATTTATCTATCTATCTGCCTATCTACCTATCTACTTTTTACATCCATACATTTAGTTATCTATTTATCTATCTATCTTTCTACCGACCTGTCTATTTTTTATTTTTTTGACGAATAATGAAAAGCTTAACAAAAAATCTGAAAAATACTGTTGCGCTCCAAACATCGCAATACTGGCTTTCAAAAAATAATCATGCACAGTTTCTTTGTTTTTCGTAATGAAGGGGATCCACGTGTAAGTCTCTCTCTCTCTCTCTCTCTCTCTCTCTCTCTCTCTCTTGGGTATTTTAGAGACTATTAGGGTACTCAAATTTTTTATACGTGCGTGCAAAAGCTGTGATAATGAGCAGATGGGGAAATGCTGGCGCTGTTTTACGTGTGTGTGTGTGTGTGTGTGTGTGTGAGAGAGAGAGAGAGAGAGAGAGATTAGTTAAGACGTAAAAACAGTAATTGAGGGATCTTGGTTGTGTAAAGGAAGAGGAAGTGCTACTGCCTCCTTCATTCTTCCTTCACTCTTCATTCATTCTTTTATTCCCTCTTCAGTTCTCATTCTTCTTTCCTGTATAATCTGTTACCTCTTCTTTCACACTCTCTTCACTCTTCATTCATTCTTCTTTCATACTCTCTACACTCCTCATTCATTCTTCTTTCATTCTCTTCAATCTTCATTCATACTTCTTTCAATCTCTTCACTCTTCATTCATTCTTCTTTCACTCTCTTCACTCTTCATTCACACTTCTGTCACTCTCTTCACTCTTCATTCATTCTTCTTTCACTCTCTTCACTTTTCATTCATGCTTCTTTCACTCTCTTCACTCTTCATTCATTCTTCTTTCATACTCTCTTCATTCATCCTTCTTTCACTCTCTTCACTCTTCATTCACTCTTCTTTCACTCTCTTCTCTTCATTCATCCTTCTTTCACTCTCTTCTCTTCATTCATTCTTCTTTCACTCTTTTCACTCTTCTTTCATACTCTCTTCACTTTTCATTCATTCTTCTTTCACACTCTCTTCACTCTTCATTCACTCTTCTTTCACTCTTCATTCATTCTTCTTTCACTCTTTTCACTCTTCATTCATTCTTCTTTCATTCTCTTCAATCTTTATTCATTCTTCTTTCACTCTCTTCAATCTTCATTCATTCTCTTCAATCTTCATTCATTCTTCTTTCACTCTCTTCAATCTTCATTCATTCTTCTTTCATACTCTCTTCACTCTTCATTCATACTCTCTTCACTCTTCATTCATACTCTTCACTCTTCATTCATTCTTCTTACACTCTCTTCACTCTTCATTCATACTCTTCACTCTTCATTCATTCTTCTTTCACTCTCTTCACTCTTCATTCATACTCTCTTCACTCTTTAATCTTTTCCTTTCTCTTCTCCCTTAGTTCCGACTCTCCCTCCCCTCACTTCATTTTTCTTTCCTCTTCTCCTCCACTACTCTTTATCTCTCCTCCTATTCTCTCCTGCCCCCTCCCCTCCTCTCTCTCCTTTTCTCCTTCCGGTCTGCCCCCCTTCCCTAAATCATTCATCCTATTTTTTGTACCCCCATCCCCCCCCCTCCATTCTCTCTCTCTCTCTCTCTCTGCCTGCTTTCCTGCCTTAAGCTGCTTTCTCTCTGCCTACTTTTATATGTCTACCTGCCTACCTAACAGCCTTCCTGTCTATCTGCCTTCACTTGTCTGTCTGTCCCTGTCTGCCCATATATGCCTGCCACACTGCCTCCCTTTACCTGTGGCCTGCCTGTTCCCTGCCTTCAAAGGCCAGTTTCCCTGCCTTAATATGCCTGCCTAACTGCATATCTAACCACCAAACCAAAACCACCTGCCTATGCTTCATGCCTGCCTACTCACCTGCCTGTCCCCCCTATGCTTACGAATATGTGCCTGCCTCTCTGTTTCTACCCAACCTCCTGCCTGCCTGCCTCTCCTACCCCCTGCCTACCTGTGCCTACCAACATGTTCTGCCTACCTCTGTCTGCCTGTCTGTGCCTACCCAACTTCCTGCCTGCCTGCCTCTCCAACCTCCTGCCTGTCTCCCTGCCTACCCAACCTCCTGCTTCTCTCTCTGCCTGCCTGCCTCCCTGCCTACCCAACCTCCTGCTTCTCTCTCTGCCTGCCTGCCTCTCCAACCTCCTGCCATACTGTGTCTGCCGGTCTGTGCCTACCTAATCTCCTGACACTTTCCCTGCCTGTCTGCCTCTCCAACCTCCTGCCTGTCTTCCTGCCTTCACTCGCCTGCCTGCCTGTGCCTGCATGCCTGGGCGGGTAAGCCAGGCGAGGCAGGAGGGGTGATAATTAAGATACACGAGAGGCCATTACACACACACACACACACACACACACACACACACACATTTTTACATACCACACATGGGTCATACGAGGAGGAGGAGGAGGAGGAGGGGGGGAGGAGGAGGAGGAGGAGGAAACAGAAGAAAGATGCAGAGGGAGGAAGGAGAGACAAGGTGGAAGAAATATAAAACGATAAACATAAAAGAAATGAAATAACAAAAAAGAAAAGGAAGAAAGGGATTTTACAGAATGAAAGGATAAGAAAGAAAGAGAAAGAAGGAAAGGAAAGAAAAGAAGGGAAAGGAAAGGAATGACAGGGAAAGCAAATGAAGATGACAGAAAAGAAACGAAAGGAAAGGAAGAACAAAGAAAAAGAGAGAAATGGAAGGAAAGGAAGAACAGATAAAAGGAAAGGACGAGAAAGGAAACGAACAAAGGGAAGGGAAACGACGAAGACTCAGAGGAACACAAAAGGAATAATATAGACGATGCGAAAGACGGGATAACAGCGAGGGAGGAGAGAAGGGGAGAGATAAAAGAAAGAAGATGCAAATGGGAATGAAAGAGAAGCAACAGGAGAGGAGTTGAGGAAGACGACAGAAGGGAGAGAGGAAAGTAGAAGAGAGGTGAGATGGACGAGGAGAAAACGAGAGGGGAAAATAAGGAATAAGGAGTGAAGGAAAAGCAGTGAAAGCAAGAAAAGGGAGAGGGAAGACAACGGCTTAAGGTGAAGGAAAGGAAAAGGATAGGGGCAGGAGGAAAAGAGTGGAAGAAAGGAGGTGAGAAGGAAGGGAACAGGAGAAGAGAAAGAGGACAGCAGATTAGAAGAGGGTAAGAGGAATCAAGAGAAAAGGAAGGGGAGAGGGCAGGAGAATATATAAAAAGAGAGAGGAAGAGGAAGAATCGTGAGAGAGGAAAGAGGAGAGGGGAGGAGGAGGAATAAAGAAACAAGGATTACACGGTGATCATAACGCCATGGAGGAGGAGGAGGAGGAGCCTTGGCAAGTGAGAAACAAAAAAAAAAGTCAAGATGGAAGGAAGGAAGAGAGAACAAAGATGGGAAGATGAAGAAAACAGACATTTGTGCGTGAGTCAATGTCCAGCCAATGTCCCAATGACCCACACTTGTTATACAGGGACCCATTACGACCCACACTTATTATACAGCTTTGGAAGACTCTGACTACTAAGATCAGTTTAATAAAATTTCTAGTTGTCAGCCTGAATCAAATACCCAACTTATATTAATCTTATTCTTGCTACTTTCAAACCCTTTTATTGACCTCAGGGGAGACTTTATTAAACGAAGGGGTTAGATACAGCCCTAGTTAATTCTTTACTAATAAAAAAAATATATATATTGGTAAAAAAAAAAAAAAATCGTCTGGAGGTATTGATTAAAATGAGAAATGCGTCATCGGACTGAAGGGGTTGAGGTAGGTATTCTAGTCACGCATATACTCTGTTAACTTTAACTTGGCGTAAATTTTCCGTCTCCCCAACAATGAGCTATAAGAGATTAACACCAGGATACAGTGCTAGTCACGAAGAAGTGCAGTAGAAAGGATGCCCAGCCGTAGTGTTGACACCGAGCTACGGGAAACAGGCTGCAAAAAGACGAAGATCTGTGACAAGTTATGGTGAAAGAACAACAGTGTGCAGTTATTTGTAATACACGCGGCGCTGGTGTGCTCTGATGATTGTGTTTGAAGAATTTTTACGACTGTGGAAAATATTGTCTAGTGTTGTCTGTTTTGTTATCACCCACACCAACACACCCACACACACCAACACCCACACTCTCGCTCCACCACCACCACCACCACCATCAGCCTGCTAACCGATGCGGAATATATATGTAAAGTTTTGTGGCGGGTTGGATTCTTGTTTACCTCTCTTGCCTCCCGTCCAATAACAGAAAAAGTTGCCAAAGTTTATGACATTTTGAGAACGTATTATGAGTCTCAATAGGGGTTTCCTTGTTCCTTTCTCTTGGCGATTTATTTTGGGCTCTTTGTCAGTGTATATCATTACACGCTGGCATTCTTCTGTTATCTATCTATCTATCTCTCTATTGCCAGACGCCTTAATTTTTTTTAAATATAGAAATATGTTGCATCACATACAACAGGGTACCAGGGTGTATTGTGCAAAGTAAATCGCTCAGGAGAAAGCATTAGAAAATCTGCAAATACCATTTATAATGCGACTCTGTGGCCTGAACTCACTCTCTCTCTCTCTCTCTCTCTCTCTCTCACACACACACACACTTCCTCGTTACGTTAGGTTAGATTATTCGCTTAGTACGATAAGGTTAGGAAAGGATGTTAGGTTACGTTAGACAATTATTTCTAATCAGAATACCTTAGCTTGGGTTACTAGTTACGTAAGACTACAATTAGAAAGGTTTGGTCTAGTTAGTGTGGATTTGGCTTAGTTATGCTTAGTTAGGTTATCTTTGTTGAAATCTGCTAAAAACAAGATAGCTTAGGTGTGGTTTGGGTAGATTTTGTTTGGCTGGACTATGCAAGATTAATTCAGTTTGTCAGTTTGCGTCCTGTTAATTGAGGATAGCCTGTTGGGTCGGGTAAGGCTAGAATGACCTACTTTATTTCCTTCAGTGTTGACCTTTTTGACCTCATAATTGAACTACTTTATTTCCCTCAGATTTGACCTTTTTGACCTTATAATTGAGTTACTTTATTTCCTTGAGTTTTGACCTTTTTGACCTTACTGAGCTACTTTATTTACTTGAGTTTTGACCTTTTTGACCAGATAATTGAGCTACTTTGTTTCCTTGAGTTTTGACCTTTTTTGACCTGATAATTGAGCTACTTTATTTCCTTAAGTGTTGACCTTTCTGACCTGATGGTTGAGCTACTTTATTTTCTTGAGTTTTGACCTTTTTGACCTGATAATTGAGCTACTTTATTTCCTTGGGTTTTGACCTTTTTAAACTGATAATGGTAGTCACAGGAGTATACTGACAGCCTACGAGATATGTAAAAATCCTTCAATACGAGTATGAAATGTTTGTTCTTGCTGGATAAACACACAGACTTGTAAACACTAACAGCCAGTGACAACCTAGGATGAGGTAAGACTTAACCCCATCAATACAGTGACGGACTTTTTCCTATTCTTGTTACAGATAGACACAGCGATTGATAAATAACATGAACAGATACCTTCACACACACACACACACACACACACACACACACACACACACACACACACACACACACACACACACAGACGGACTGATAAATATAAACTGGCATACACAGACAGATAAAACACAGCTAAACAGAAATACAAAGACAGACGGACAGATAGACAGAAAATGACAGACGGACAGACAGACCTTTACCCTCTGCATCTTCCATCTGACAGCGAGGTCCGTAGCAAATGATATTCACTCACTCACTCATCAAAACGATCTCTGGCTGGCTACTCACATTCACTGTTGCTTTAATAAAACTTTTCAACCAAATAATCAATGAATGGAGATCCCAGTACCAAATAATAAACAAAAACCTATTAACAAAATTATTCCAAACATGAACGCCACATCAGCAGCTCCAAACACACCAAAACATTACATCTGTGTGTTTTATCCCCCCCCCCCCACGAGCTGGTGTAAATGCCTGAGTTTGGAATGACGTTAATCCGGTCCATCTGGTCATCAAAAGCGCTCACAACAATGCCAACAACAATAAACAATCACATTTTTTACCCAAGGCGCGAAATACTGGAAACCAAAATAATCTAGCCAATCAGCACTAAGTGGCATCACGCACCGCCAGCCAATCACGTCACTTCCCGCCAACTTCATTATATCACACATTTCCGGACTTATAAACTGAATTCCCGGGTGCTCACGAGGCTGTCCATAACCTTTCCCTTTTCTTTTTGTTTTCTCCAGGGTTTCAGTAAAATGCGATAAGGAATAATAATAAAAATAATAATAATGATGATAAACGCAGATGTGCATTTTTTTCTTGTGCATTGAGAAAACATGGAAACCGCATCCCATATCCTGCGCCATGTATGCCTATGTCTTTGAAATCCATGTACTCACAGTCTCCTGTTTCTGATCATTTTTTAGTTGGGAAAGGGGAGGGGGGGGGGCTGGCCCTCCCAACAATCACTGGGAGATCATGCTCCTTAAAATCGCATTACGGATGACAGTCTATTGTACATATACTTCGACAGCAGAGCCACAGCTTCCCCCCCTTTCAGTATTTCTCAGAACGTTAAATCTGGCGAGGGGAGGGCGAGCTAGCCCCCCTAAAAATCATGGTTGGAAAATTGTATATAGTGGAAGACCTTCGGAATAACGAAACGAACTCCTCTGGGAAGTTTTATTAAAAACTTTTTCTATTTTCTGACAGTTTTTATTATTGGGAGGGGGATGGCCTCCTTGAGAACCATCAGGGGGATCCCGCTCCCTAAGTACAGCATTACAGATGAGGGTCCATTGTACAGATTGTACTAAGATGTCAAAGTCATAACTGCCCTCCTCTCAGAATTTTTGACTTTTTTGGGGGGAGGGGGGTGGTGACGAGGCTGACCCTCCCTAAAAATAACTGAAAAACTTTATATAGTGGTGTACAATATCAAGGAACCAGCCAACTCACCGAAGTTTCGTTGAAATTCATGTACTGTATTCACCTTCCCTTTTTTCTGATAGTTTTCATTTCTATGAGGGGGGCTGAACCCCCACGAATCATTGAGCGGGGGGAAGGGAGGGTTACACTCTCCAAATATCGCATTACGGATGAAAGTTCACTGTAAAACATGTATTAAGATAATAATGCAGTGTCCGACCTCCTTTCATCATTTCTGAGATGTCTCTACTTGGTGAGGGGGATAACCCTCTATAAATCATGGGGGCAAAATTGTATATAGTAGAAAACCTTCCCAGTAACCTGCCGAACCCATCTGGGGTTTCATTCAAATCCATTACATAGCCTTGGAGGAGTTAACACACACACACACACACACACACACACACACACACACACACACACACACAGCCTGAGTCTATCACAACGGTAAGCTATAAGGGGCGTTGCCGAAAATGATAAAATCCTGCTTCGCAGAATCGATAATAATAATAATAATAATAATAAGGTAGTAGTAGTAGTAGTAATAGTAGTAGTAATCATCATCATCATCATCATAACAGGTGGAAAAGTGAATACAGGCGCATAAAACTAAATAAGCGGGTTGGAGGAGAGCCAATCGAGTGAGAACAGGCGAATATGAAAAATAATAATTAAAAAAAACCACCACAAGGCGATCCATTTTTTTTTTTTTTTTTAATGCGGTTCGTGAAAAGTGCGATGAGGAACTGAGACGAAAATGATCAAGTGAAAGCTGATGTAAAATGCAAAAAAATAAAATAAAATAAAAACATGGTCAGTCTCCCTCTCCTTTCCTCCCTCCCTCCCTCCCTCCCTCCCTCCCTCCCTCTCTCTCTCTCTCTCTCTCTCTCTCTCTCTCTCTCTCTCTCTCTCTCTCTCTCAGGGGGCTCCATCTGACCAAGTCCCTATTGGAAGTGGATCCGGAGATTTCGCAACAATTATTCCTTGGCGATTTATTTTCCACATTACACTTCAACACCCTGAATGGTATTAACTTAAACTGAAACGACCCCATTCATAAACAACAGATTATTAAAACGTAAAAGACAAGAATAAATCGCTAGAGAAAAGGTGTTACGGAATGAGTAGAAAAAAAAAAATAAGATTCATTCTCTGTTGCTCACATGACTTTTTTGTGAAGTGTGAAGAGGAATACAGAATGAGAAAGAGAGAGAGATGGAAATGAGGGAGGGAGCAGGAGGCATTAGGGAGGAAAAATGGTGTCAGGAGGGAGGAAGGGAGGGAGACAGACGAAAGTGTGTGTGTGTGTGTGTGTGTGTGTGTGTGTGTGTGTGTGTGTGTGTGTGTGTGTGTGTGTGTGTGTGTGTGTGTGTGAGAGAGAGAGAGAGAGAGAGGGTAATGACGAGGTGCTTTGTATTGGATGAGCTGCTATCTCATTACAGCAGATGGAGGGAGCTACGTAATTCCCACTGTGTCCCTCCCCTCCTTCTCTCTCCCTCCAACTACTCTTCTCCTCCCTCCCTCCCTCTCCGTCTCTCCCTTTCTATCTCATTTCCCTCCTAACTTTCTCCCTCCCCATTTCAGTCTCTCCCACCCCTTCTCGCTCCACTCTCTCTCTCCCTCTCCTCTTACATTTCTTTCTCCCCCCTCCCGTCTCTTCCCACATTCCCTCTTCTCTCCCTTTTTCCTCTGTTTCCCTCCCCGCCTCTGTGCTCCCCTGCATCTTTTCTTCTACTTTTTCCTCCCTTCTATCTATCTATTCTCTCTCTCTCTCCTTCACTCTTACCTTCTCCCTCCCTCCCACACTCTATTTCTCCCTCCCCTCCTCTCCCCTTTTCCTCCCGGTACTCTCTCTCCCTATGCTCTCTTTATTTAAATTCATTTCCCTTTCCTCCCTCTCTCTCAGTACTAATTCAGTGCTAACCCTCCTCCCTCTCTCCTCCTCTGTATTCCATTATTCCTCCTCCCTCCCTCCCTCTTTTCCCCACCTGCCTCCTCTCTCCCTCCCTCCCCTCTTTCCTCTCGTCTGCCTTACTTACTTTCCTCCCTCCCTCTCTCACTTTCCTTCACGTTTTCTCCCGCCTCGTTGTGTTTATACCTCGTGTTATTCTATCCGATGATTTTTTACTTATTTCCATATTCCTCCACGCTTTTCTCTCTGTCTCTAGTTTCTCACTCACTCTCAAACATGAAAAGGAAAGTAAACAGTGGCGGTCGTTCCCATACAGACGCTAAAATCACAAACACAAGAAAACATAAAGGATACGACGAATTCAACGGGGCAACAGAAATACCCAAGTTGGCCCTCCAAATACCTATAAAAGTACAGTTTTCTCTAAATCCCGGGACTGCCCTCCTTCCCAGTCAATAATTCCCAGTTAAAGCTATTGAACTGTGGAAGCTCGAACGATATTTCAGCCTCGGAATAGCAATTTACCCTTTTTATTAAGCACTAAATCCGAAACTGCTAATGGGAAGGGCAGTTTGTTGGTTACTGATAAATGATGCTTAATTTTTATGCCCTAATTCACCCGTTTTCTGTAATCATAATAAGCAATAACTATTCTCTCCAATCCTTACCATTTTCTTTTTTTCCCCGACGTACACAGCGCCTACCCCCACTACTCTCTCTCTCTCACATACACACACACACACACTTTTTCCCTGATTTCTTTTCCCCTTCTTTCCTTTCTCACACTCTTTCTCTCTTTCTGGTGGCACAATGAAATATGCTAATGCTTTTATGCAAAACTATCACGAGCCTCACAACTATAAACTTGAGAGAGAGAGAGAGAGAGAGAGAGTTGTGACAGGCATGTTGGAATATCTACATTCACTAAAGCCACCTCTCTCTCTCTCTCTCTCTCGTTAATGACCCCTATAATCCGCAGCTGCACGCCCTACCTAATCAGTGGGATGGAGGGTCGGATTTTGGTAGGATGGATGCTGTTTAATTGGTTTGGATCCAATGTGTTATGAGACACTGGTTATTCCTGTGTTTTTACTACTGATGTTATGTATGAGAGAGAGAGAGAGAGAGAGAGAGAGAGAGAGAGAGATTACGAGTGACCTATAAACTCGTGTTGCCTGAATGATGAGTGAATAAATGTGTACGGTTCATTTGTCTCTCGCTGTTCATCATGGTTGGAATAAATCATTTTAAAAAGCGATTTTTTTAAAATTTAAATCGGATTCTTTTATATCATTTTTGTCCAACCCTGTTTGTGTCTTTGGGAATTGTCAAAAGTACCATACTGGGTCTTTTTTCCTGCCACTTGCTGCAACGCGTCCATCATGTATGATTATATATCACTGTTCAAATAAACAAACAGACGTACATAATAATAATATGAATGAGAATGGGAGTAAGGCAGTGCACCACAGGCAGCACTTCTTGGTATAGGGCAGGTTACTCACACTGTCAGATACTGAAGAAAGTTGCCAAATTGTCTTTTATATTTTGTCAAATTAGGATCATAATCAATTGACTGAATCATGTTACTGTGCATTCCAGGAAAAGCTTAGTTCATAAGTTAACACTGAGTATTATCAGATATATTGTTATCAAAGAGCCTTCTTTCCTCTGTTTTTTTAATACTTGCCTTGTAACACAAGGCAATCACTGGTGCCTGACTTCATCAAAATCAGTACAGGAAGAGTACAGGCCAAGCAGACTTGATGCATCTGTACAATACACATCCATCACATTCTGTCTTCTTCATTTTTACTGTGTTTATATTAAAAAATCAATTTTGATTTAAATCATGATTTTTTCACTCTGATTTTAATCGATTTAAATCACATGATTTAAATAATTTGATTTAAATCATAACAACCCTGCTGTTCATTGATTAGAAATAGTCCCTCTCACTGTCCTATCATTTAGTCTCATTCCAACCACACAATCAAAGGTCATCAACTTTCACGCAACAGTGGCACGGTTCCGTCAGATGGAAAAAGACTACACTTAAAGAACTACAGCCTTTGACTCACCTGACAACGAGGCAGTTCATAATACCTGGCGCAGACGAGGTGTTGGGTCGTGTATGTTTGGTGATTATTGAGGGTGAGATGTGCTGAGTGAATGGTCCAGCTGTCCATCCATCATCCAATCCTCTCTCTCTCTCTCTACTGTGACAAGTAAAAGAACACACCAAACACACAGTAGTTCCATCGCCTACCTGATACCGTGGTTGTTCATAGTGCTCGACGGTGAAGAGGTGCTGAGTGAAGGTGTGTGCTGACTCCACCCTCAGCAGCCACGCACCGTAGTCAGGATCCTCACTCAGACTCAGCTCCACCGTGATTGGGCCCTCTCGACACTGTAGGGGGGGGGGGGGAGTGAGTATTATAGGGTCATCAATTTTAGCATATGCAACTGTCATCAATCATCATCAATATTGTCCTCACTGCTATTATTATTACAATCATCATCAATCTTTCTTTCACCATTACCACTACCACCACCACCATCACCACTATTATTATTATCATTATCATCAATATTGTCCTCACTATTATTATTATTACAATCATCATCAATCTTTCTTTCACCATTACCACTACCACCATCATTATTTATCACCATCATCATCACTACTAATCTAACCATCATCATCAATCTTTTCAACACCATTACCACCACCACCATCACTGTTATTATTATTATTATTATTATTACCATCAACATCATCAATATTGCTACCACCACCATCATTACCATTACCACCATCAACATCCTCATCATCATCATCTTTCTTGTCATCACCATCATCATCATCAACAAAAAAGATGATACGTAGGGTGGGGGGGGGAGAATTCGTAACCCCATCAGCCCGAGAACAGATAAGAAATGAAAATCGTAATGCGGTAATCACAGTAAATAAAAACACCTCAGATTAAAGGGATGAGAGACTAACGTGGAGAGGGAGAGATGGAAGAGGAAAATAATACTGGCAAGGCAAAAGAAAAATGGAGAGAGGTAAAGGGAGGGAGAGAGGAGGTAAAGAGAGAGAAAGGAAAAAGGAGAGGGATGAGTGGGAGTGAAGTGGTGAGGGAGGGGGAAAGACGAGAATGAGAGAGAGAGAGAGAGAGAGAGGGGGGGGAGGGAATAGGGGACAGAGAATGAGGGGGAAATGAAGAGAGATGGGGAGAGGGAGAGGGAAAGTGAGAGGGAGAGAGGGGGTAACAAAAGGGAGAAGGGTGAACTCATATTTCCTTATATCTGTAACACACTCAGTATAGTGACCTCAACCTGTATTTTATTTTTGCTTGGTAGTAGTAGTAGTAGTAGTAGTAGCAGTGGACGTGAACCTGGTGGATCAGGCCTACTCTGTCCCTCTTCCGCATTCTACAATCCTCATTTCGGGGGACAGGCAGGGAATATGCAGGTAAAGAGAGTCCCAGGTAATGCATAACCCTTTAATCCTACGACCTGTTTTGCTGGTTCATTCTGGCAACCTTGTGACGAGAATAAAATCGTCTGGTGGTGGCAAAAATAACAGGAAAATAGAACTAGAAACCTCTCGACAGCCATACCTCCGGCAACGCCAATAAATTTAACGATTTACTGCTGTCATTCCTCTTGCCTATCAGACTGTTTTTACTCTCTCTCACACTCACTCAATTCTACGGTTTTAGTCTACCTTTTTACACAATCTCAAAGACAGCATACCGCCGCCAACGCCAATAAAACTTACGAATTATTCCTCCATCCAGATCCGAATCCATCTCAAGATCTAGCCAAGTCTACCTTAGCTCACTGTCCACCTATCCACCACATTTCATTGAAGTACGGCAACAAGCTTTTAAAATATCTTGTACGCAAACAGACCAACAGACAGGCACGGATGAATACATAACCTCCGCGCAACTACGTTAATGGAGGTAAAAAATCATCGGATGGAGGGGTTAATGATGGCTGCATGTAACCCCTCCAACTCCCACAGTTCATCCTAAGGGGAACAAAACCGTCGGGAGAAAGCAAGAATAATCGTAATAGTAACTGCAACCCCAGCTTCATCTAAATGTACACCCAGCTAAAGCTTCCCTTCTCATGCAGTCCACCGTCTTCCTTTCTGGGGCTAGGGAGGGAGTAAAGGGACGTTTGTATAACCAGGCAGTGGAGCCGCCCAGTTACAGCGGTGCTACATGAAGGCGTCCCTGTGCAGCACCACGGCAAGAATAAAATACAGATTACGTCAATGTGTTAGGAGGGATAACAGACGAAAATACACACAGAATGAAGCCTACTGGGAGCAAGAGAAACGAGGGGAGGAGAAGAGAGAAGAAAAGAGGAAAGAGGAGTGAGCAGAAGAGAGAGGAAAAGAGGAGAGCGTGAAAGAAGAAGAAAGGAGGGAGGAGAGGGGAAAGGAAGAGAAGAATTAGAAATGATGAAAGAAGGAAAGAAAGAAACACGAAAGAGAAATGAAGGGGAGAGGAAGAAAGATACAGAAAGGAGTGAAAAGCGTGGAGAAGAATGGAAAAAGAGAAAAGATGAAAGGAAAGAAACAGGAAAGAGAGAGAGGAGGAAAAGAGAGAGAGAGAGATAAAGTAGGTTAGGTATTGATTTTGACCTGGGAAATAGGAAGAAAGGGAGGGATAAAGACAAGGATGGTGGCAGGGTACGAGAGAGAGAGAGAGAGAGAGAGAGAGAGAGAGAGAGAGAGAGAGAGAGAGAGAGAGAGAGAGAGAGAGAGAGAGTAGGAGAAAGCGAGGTGATAAAAAAGTGTGGACACAGAGAGTGACTGAAGAAACTGTTCCTGGAAGAGAGAAAGAGAGAATGATATGTAAAGCCAGACTTATGGGCCCCACTCAGCACTGGGCAAGATCTGGGATGTTAGCCTAGAAGTGTTATGGCTGGTTGTGTGGTCATGATAAGGATCTCTCTTTTTCTCTCTCTCTCTCTCTCTCTCTCTCTCTCTTCTCACACACACACACACACACACACACAAATTTAAAAGGTTTATCAAAATAATAAAACACGATGGGACATTACAAGCCTGACTGATTCACGTAACAACAATTATGCAAGAACACAGAAAGAAAGGAGGAGGAGAAGAGAGAAGTAGAGGGGAGGGAAGGAAGATGAAAAGAAGAGGGGAAGAATGGCGAATAAACAGAGAGAGGGGAGGAGGGGGGAGAAGAGGGAAAGGTGAGGGAGAGAAATGACTGGTATTCAAATCTTACTCTTACCAGCATCATACATCCCTGTGCCTCACCTGACGGGACATCCACCTGGCGACCAACACCCCTTGTGGGTTGAGTGCAAATATATCCACAGGCTCCTGGGTGAGGCGGGTTCCAGCGTCCAACACCAGCACTCTCACTCGCACTGGAAAGAGGGGTTTAAAGAAGTGAATTTACCCTAAGGTAGCGTCCCTACCAAGTGCTTGCTGGTGCGGGAGGGGCGTAGTGTCAATGAGAAATAAGTTTACCTTCACGCCGCTTCCGTACCAAATGTTTGCTGGTGCGGGAGGTGTGTAATGTACTCTAAGTTCGCGTCCTCACCAAAAACTTGCTGGTGAGGGAGACAGCAGGCGAGAACTTTTATTGGTTGCAGTGATACAGAACTCCCAGCCGCACCAGCAAGCGGTTGATGTGGACGCGACCTAACCTGAGAAAAAATACTAATCCCTTTCAGCTCAGTTGATGGCCAGTTATTGACAGACAGGAGAGGCTGATCTGAAAAGTAACCAAGGAGATTTTTTTCCTGCCTCACAGTTAAGGGTCATCGAATTTAAAGTAATCACGACTTGGAATTCAAGTTGTGGCAGTGGTTCAGTTCCTTTGGGTGAAAACAAGTCGACTATAGTTGTACAAGGCAACGAAACACTTAAATTCGTCTATTGGAGCACAACTCGAACAACAGATTAACACTAGAATATGGTGCTAGTAACAAAGAAGTGCTAAGGAAAGGTTGCAGAGCTGTAGTATTGTCACTTTATGCCACTGAGCTACGTGGAACATGCTGGGAGAGGATGAAAACCTCGGAGAAAGAATCATAGTACTCTCATCCACACTTGAGAGGGGGACGGGGAGGGGAGGAGGAGGGGAAAAGAGGTCTGTTTCTCGAAGCATAGTGACGTGGTGTTCAGAGGAAGGAAATTTACCCACATTTGGAAAAGTCGTATACTGTCTTTCCACTCCAAAGTTTTCCACATCTCGTAGTTTCCGGTTCGTCCACCTTGATTTAGAGATTTTCGTCCCTTTCCGGCTTATTTTTCGTATTTCAGTGGCAGAATACGACGGTCCCACGATTCTACATCCTTCCCATGGCACTTCTTCGTGACTAGCGCCCTATCTACTTTCTAACAGCTCAACATTCAAGACGCACAGATGGCAATTTTGGGCCAAGTTAAAGCAGATGGAGCAGAGTAGCAAAGGACAAGAGAATTACCCTTAACATTACATTACACACACACACACACACACACACACACACACACACACACACACACCATACAACTATACCACTCTTCTGTTTCACTTACTATTTCTAGACCAAACCTCTTCTTTACTTACTAACCATCCTATAAAAAAAAAAGGGGGGGGAGGGGGTAGTGAGGGGAGGTTAAAAGAGAAGAAAGAGGGAGGGAGGGGTAGCAGGGAGGGGATGTGAAGGAAGAGGGAAGGAGGGAGGGGGATGTGAGGGAAGGAGGGAAGGGTGGGAGGGAATATGAGAAATGCGATGGAGGATGCGAGGAAACGCAAGTCTCGAGGAAAGAGAGGAATATCAATGAGGAAGGAATGAGGGATGGAGAGGAGGTTGGAAAGGAGGGAGGGGTGAAAGGGGGGAGGAAGGGAGGGATGAAAGGGAGGGAGGAAGGGAGGGAGGAGGTAAGAAAGAGGAAATGCCGTGGGAAGTAATGAGGCCCAGAGGAAATGAAGGAGAACCAGGAAGAAAGGAGGGAATGAGGGAGGAAAGGAGGGACGAAGGTAAGGGAGGGAGGGATAGAGAGGGGGAGAGGAGGGAAAGGGGAAGGGAGAGAAAGAATATACTGATAACAATAAAACAGTGTTGCTATACAGTATTTATTCTAACCTGACAAAGATCCCAAATTCCTTTCAGCTCAAGTGTAGGCCAGGTGTAGTCAGACTGGGAAGGCTGATCTGACTAGTAACCAAGGAGACTCATCCCTACCTCATAACTAAGATTCATCGGTCCAGTTCCTTCAGATGAAAACAAGTCGGCTATAATTGCACTCCTTCCACTCAATGACTTTAATTTATTTATTTATTTTTTTTTAATCAGACAACCACCAGACGATTTTACTCACCTTAAGAACGACCTCCTGACGTAAAGGGGTTAGTGAAAAAATATATCTAACCCCTCCTGTTCGAAAAACCCTCCTGAAACTACATAAAATCGTCTGGAGATAGCACAAAGACGTCCTCGCAGTGAAGGGGTTAGTGATGAAACACTCTGGTCAATATTCAACCTCTCATACGTATTCATAACCTCACACTAACATCTATAACCTCACACATCCCTTCACATCTTCTATAACCCCTCGCAATTCCACAACACGACACTCAACCCTTTATACTCCCACTCAACCCCACAGCAAGACACACAACCCCAAAGCATAATTCCTTGCCTTATACAACTCTGACTCCACACCACTCCTCACAACCCAACACCAAAACTCACAATCCACTGGGAACAACTAACATTTACTTCTTCATAACCTCACACTACACTTCATAACCTCGAGAGAAAACTTAAAACCCCAAACAGGACTTCACAACCCCACACAACTCTTCACAACCTCAATTCAACACTTACAAACAGGCATGTACATTTACAACCCTACTCAACCCCTCAAAATCCCATAAAAATACATACAAATCCAAAAACAGACACAACCTCACAACCTCATAGCGATTCACAGCCAATACAGGTACAAATAAAACCTCAGAACACCCACAGCAACATCCACAACCCCATACAGAGTCAAAAACAACCTCTCACAACCTCACAGTAATTCACAACCCTACACAGATACAAATAAACCCACTGAAATATACACAACACAATAGAGACACAACCTCTCAACCTCACAGCCATTCACAACTCTACACAGGTACACATACAACCTCTCCCGACCCCGCACAACCCCCACGCAACCTCCAGCGGCCCCTCAACCTCCTGGAATAGTCACATAATATTCCTGTGGCCGCCATTCAATTATTATGTGATGGAGTCGGTCCGCGCTTTGGACTGAAGTTTGGGGTAAGTTAAGTCACACACACACACACACACACACACACACACACACACACACACACACACACACACCACGAACATAAGCATATACCTTCATACATATACAGTAGCCTACACACAAAATACACACAACACACACACACACACACACACACACACACATACACTCCAACACACACAAACATATAAATACAACCACACATCTGCCTAGCTAGAGACGAAAAGAGCAAGAGGCAGAGATTTCTTTACATGGGATAACAACCTCACATAACCTCTAACAATTCCACAACACCCAACAACCCCCCAATAAGTCACAATCTTTCACAAAACCCACTCACAACCCAATATGCACACACAACCTTTCACAACACCCACGGGATATTCACCTTATAAACATACAACTTCACAAAATCACAACACCCAGACAACCCCAAACCAAAGCTCACAACCCTATAGCTACAACCCCTCAGAACTATGCAGCAAAATACACAACTACAACATCTCATAACCCCACGGCAAGATCCATCACGTTATGCAGACACATCAAAAAACCACAAAAATACCACAACCAAATACAACCTCACAATCACACAGCAATTCACAACCCCACAACAAAACCCACTACCCTATACAAATACAACCTCTCACAACCCCACAGGAACATCCACACAACTTCTTACAACCCCAAACACAATTCAAACCGCTTACCACAACACTTACAACTTTATGAAAAACACAACACACATTCTCTCACTACCTCTCAGCCCCCCACAACCTCACAACCCCAAAGAAACCTCACACACGTATACAGACACAACCTCTCAGCACTACAACCTTCGACATATCCAACACACACAACCAAACACAAATACAACCTTTCACAACCTTCCAAAACCTCTCACAACCCCACAGCAAAAATCACACACCCCTACAAATACAACCTCTTCCTCTCCTCCACAACCTTAACACACACAATCTTAAACAAACACAACTTCACAACCCCAAAGAAAAATAACCTCACAGATACAGCCTCTCACAACTCCTCGCAACCTCTCACAAATCCCCACAACCCCTCACAACCTCTCACAACCCCTCACACAACCTGTCGGGGGCGGTGAAGGTGGGTGAGGCAGAGGAAGCAGCGGCATAATATTCCTGGTGGGCGTCCATTCAATTATTATGTGATGGAGTCCAGCCCACCTCACCATGCACACAGTTTGCCTTCATCACACACACACACACACACACACACATGTAAACGCTCTCTCTCTCTCTCTCTCACACACACACCCTCATACACATGTAAACGCTCTCTCTCTCTCTCTCACACACACACACACATACACACACACACGGGGGACAAGTAACAAGAGGTCTAAAATCGCATCTCCTCCTCGAGCACTGATCACCAACTCTGCTTCTACACGATGAAACTCTCTCTCTCTCTCTCTCTCTCTCTCTCTCTCTCTCTCTCTCCTCTCTCTCATCATTAATCACAGCTCCCAACACAAATGAAATCTAGCCTCTCTCTCTCTCTCTCTATAGACCGTCTCCAGCTCTGTCTGCCCTCCCCCCCATCCCATCTATCTCTGATCTCGTTGCATGTAGAAAAAAGTGGACTCAAACTACCCCTTCTGATCACTTACCACCACTTTTATTCCAGTCAAACAACCCTCCCCTCCCTCTCTCTCTCTCTATCTGTCTATCTACTAGCTTTATCTATCTATCTTAGCTCTGTCGCCTTGCTTGTGGAGTGTCGTGGTCTTTGGGCTGTACGTCAAATCAGGTCTCTCTCTCAATCCCTAACCCTCTCTTTCTCCACCTAAATGCAGTATCTCGCTCTCTATCTATCACCCTGCTTATCTATCAGTCTATCTCACCCAACCCTCTCTTTCTCCACCTTTCTACAGTAACTCGCTCTCTATCTATCACTCTATTTATCTATCTATCGGTCTATCTCACCTGTGTCTCCCTGCTTGTAGACGGGGCGATCGGTCTGAACCAGGAGTGTCGTGGTCTTTGGGCTGTACGTCAACCAGGTCTCATTAACAAAGGCGGACCCTGCCAGACCGCCCAGTTCGTTGCCCTCCAGTCGCAGTCGGTAGTCCCCCTTGCTGCTGCCCTGGGGGACCTGCGGAAAGACACATGCAGCTGGATTAGACGCAGGACACATGGATTACAAGGAAGGACATGTGGGATTTAAATGACAGGACACACAAGTAGGATACAGGGTAGGAAGGATACACACATGGATTATACGCAGGACACATACGACTTAAAGGGAAGGACATACTGAGGAAGGGCATGTGATATTTATATGACTGAGTGGACAAATAACACTTACAGGCAGGGCACAAGACAGCAAGGGTACACGAAAAAGGATTACCGGAAGGACATATCACTTACAGGGAAGGACACAGTGAGGTAGGACAAAGGGGATTTAGAGAACTAGAGAAAGAGAAAATGATTTAATGTTTGGACACACTATAAGGCTTAAAAGGACATTATGAAAGGACACAATAAGGGAAGGACACACACACCATGCTTGTAGGCAGGACACATGGCTCACAAGGGGGGACACATACACCATCTGGCAGGCAGGACACACGAGTTATAGGGAGGGACACATATTGAGGTAGGACATATGGAGGAGGCAGGACACAATATAATACAAATAGGCAATGACACTGGTTGGTCTCCAGTCTCAGCGGCAGTGCCCTTCACTGCTGCCCTGGGGAAGGACACATGGAGGACAGACAGCTCACACGTAAGGACACATGCAAGACACACGACTACCAGGAAGGACACAATGAGGCAGGACATGTGGTATTTAAAGGACTACGAGGATAAGGCTGACACGCAGGACACATTGCTAAGAGGAGAGGACACACTGGCTTATGGGCAGGACACATAAAACATTCACAGGAATGGCACATGGCTTACAGGAAAGATATAAACTGAGGCAGGACAAGTGAAAATTTACAGGCAGGACACAAAGTATGGGAAGATACACCGATTAAACACACACACACACACACACACACACACACACACACACACACACACAAACTTACACGCAGGACACAGTATACAGGAGCAGGAAAGGATATGTGTGTTATCGTCACCCAGACAAGGACACAGTTGTTTAAGACAGGACATTGGGCTTACACGCAAGACACAGGGCTTAATGGGAAGGACATGCCGGTTAACTGGAAGGACACACAAGACACGTAGGACATATGGTTTAGGAGGAAAGACACATAAAGGAAGGACGTTTTGAGGTTAGACAAGAGTAATTTAAAGACCTAAGATGATACAGCGGGTTAAGGGAAGGACACATACAATGCTTACAGGCGGGACACATGACTTAAAAGGAAGGGCAGGTCAGAGTTCAAGGATGAAAAGACGCGATGGTGGGAGGGAAGGAGCCAAGAAGGATTAATAGGAGACCAAGGATGGAGGGATGGATGACGAGACAGAATGAAGGGGAGGAGCATAGAATGAAGGGATGGAAGCAGAATGGAAGGAAAGGCTGGGCAGAGGGGAAAGAGGTTGGATGGAAAGGGAAGGAAGATGGAGGGGAAGGCGGAGAATGAAAGGATGGAGGAAGGATGTAGGTGGCTGGAAAGAAAGGTAGGATGATGAGATAGAAGCAGGGTGGAAAGGGAAGTGGGAGGGAGGGAAAGGGTGGAAAGGGAAGTGGGAGGGAGGGAAAGGGTGGAAAGGGAAGTAGGAGGGAGGGAAAGGCAGGATGGCACTGAGATAGGATGAAGGGAGAGGTGGACAGCAATACAATACAAACACTCCAATGCATCTACCTGGTTTAAATCCCCACGTAATCATGTCCTCAGGTGAAAAAGGATTTATTTTCGTTTTTCTCCTATAATGATGGACAAGACCAGAGTTACCCCTTTCACCCCGACGACGTTTTTTTATTTACTTATTCCTACTGCCTCCTGATTAATTTATATCGCTTACGGGACACCTCTTGAAGTGGTTATATTTTCACTGAGGGAGGTGGAGGGGAAGATGAGCAGGATGATGGAAGAAAAAGGTTGAGAAAGGAGAATGAATGGAGGGAAAGAATATACAGTGGAGGGAGAGAAGCGGAGAAATAGAGGAATGGTGATAGGAGATGGAGAGAAAAGGAGAGGAGAGGAAAAAGACCAATGTGAAGAGAATGGATGATATGGAGAGAAGTGTAGAAGACAGGAGGAAGAAAAGGAAGGAGTGGAAGACAGAATGAAGGGAAGGATGAGATGAAACGGTGGAGAGAGAGAGAGAGAGAGAGAGATCGGAGCCAGTGCGACTATGCTGGAGGGGTGACTTGTGAGGATTAAACTAGAAAATGTTGCACAGGGAGGAAACGAGGGAAGGAAGGAGGGAGGGAGGGAGGGAGGGAGGGAGGGAGGGAGGGAAGGAAGGAAGGAAGGAAGGAAGGAGGGAAAGAAAGAAGGACGGAAAGATGAAAAGAAGGAAGGATGGAAAGAAGGAAGGAAAGATGGAAAGAAGGAAGGAAAGAAGGAGGGAGGGAGGGGGGGAAAGAAGGGAGGGAAGAAAGGTAAGAAGGAAGGAAGACACAAGGAAAAACGGAAGGTAGGATGAGAGGAAGAAACAATGGAAGGGAGAATAATAAAACAGGAGGAAAGAGAAGAGAGGAGAGAGGAAGGGAGGATGACAGAGAGAGAGATGAAGGGAGGATGAAACGGCAAGTGTAAGAGGAAACGATGGCTGAAGTTATAAAGGAAGGACAAAATGAAGTAGGTATGGAGGGAGAGAAGAGAAAGGGAGAGAATACGGAACAGAGAAAGCAAAACGGGAAGGAAGAAGAAAGATAGGAAGAAGAAGAAGAAAAGGAGGAGGAGGAGGAGGAGGAGGAGGAGAGAGAGAGAGAGAGAGAGAGAGAGAGAGAGAGAGAGAGAGAGAGAGAGAGAGAGAGAGAATGAAGTGTGAAGGAGGGACAAAGGAGAGAGAAGGAAATATTGCAGATACGATGAAAAATAAGTGACGCAAGAATAAGGAAGAAAAAATGAAGGAAGGGAGAGAGAAAAGAACTATAAAAGGGAGGAGTACGGAAAAAGGGTGCGAGGGGAGGAGGGGAGAAGCAGCAAAAGAGGAGAGACTGAGAAAAGTTGAGGAGTATAACGAACGAATGAACAAAAGAGGTAGGAAGGAAGGAAGGACAGGAGGGAGGAAAGAAGGAGGAAAGACAGAGATGAAAGGAAAGGAAGGAGGGAAGGACAGGAGGGAAGAAAGAAGGAGGAAAGACAGAGATGAAAGGAAAGGAAGGAGGGAAGGACAGGAGGGAAGAAAGAAGGAGGAAAGACAGAGATGAAAGGAAAAGAAAGAGGAAGTAAGTGAGGAATGAAGAGAAGGAAGAAGGGATGAACACATGGGGAAGAATGAAAAAAGGAGGAAGGAAGGAAGAAAGGAGGAGGAAAGACAGAGACGTAAGGAAAGGAAGAAGGAAGTGAGGAATGAAGATAAGGAAGAAGGAATGAACACATGGGGAAGAATGAAAGAAAGGAGGAAGGAAGAAAGAGTTGTGAGAAAAGGAAGAAAAATAATGGGAAGACAGGATGGTCAGGGCTGTAAAGAAAAGATTAGAAGATGACAGAGTAGGAAGGAAGAAAGAAGACCAGGAAGGAGTCCGAAAGAATAAACAGAGGTGTGAAGAAAGGAAGACCGAAGGATGAAAGAAAGAAAGAACCTAAGACAGAGAATATATAAAGAAAATGATATAACAGAGCAAAGGAAATTCAGCAAAAGACCGAAATGGAAACGAATAAAGGAAACAAAAAGAAACAGCCATAAGACCAAATAATAAAATAATAAAAGCAAAAGAAACTGAGCCAAATCGTGACAACAAAAGAGTAAAACTTTATCATCTTGTTTTCTGGATTTATTTTATTTTATTAGGAGCTGGTCAGTCGAGGTCCATTCCGGCCCTTCACATCCATTTCGGCTCCATTAGGTCAATTTACCCACATCCACGTCAATTCACCTGCTATTTCATCCTCTGTTTATCTATCTGTCTATCAATCAATCAATCTATTTACTCATCTATATCTTTATTTGCATGTTTATTTATTTATTTATTTATTTAGAGCAGGATTGTTTTCACTTGACAGAGCTGGGCCACTCCCATAACTATCAAGTCTAAGTTGCATGAAATTCGATCAGACTTGGTTATAACAATGAGTTTCCTTTCTAACTAGTAAAAATAATCTTCCAAGCTGACTACACCAAGCCAGAGTCAAGTGAGAGGGGTTAGGGATCATTGTCAGATACGAAAGAAAAATGAAAGAATGGAAAAAAATTAAAGAAAAAAGAGACAGAACGAAAAGAGAAAGATGGTACAGTAGCAAAAACACTCATGTCAAGGCTGGGGTAATGGTCTCTATTATTATCATTCAGTTTTACAATACGTCGTTCACTTTAACTTGGCGTAAACTCTAGTCCTTCTGTAGCTTATTTCCCGCAGCTAAGTGGCAGAAAAGGATAATACTACAACCCAACATCATTTTCATAGCACTTCATCGTGACTAGCACCATATCCTAGTGTAATTCTGAGCCAGGAAAGAGTGAAAGGAGTATAGTTTGAGTAAAAGGAGTTTCGTTTTTTCTTCTTCCTCACTTCAGACGATTTTTACAACCCCTCCAGTTCGAAGCCTCCCCTAAGCTGAATAAAATCGTCTGGCAATGTTAATAAAGTACAAAATACGTCACCGGAATGAAGGGGCTAACACTTGCCTTGAGACTGTGGTTCACTCAATTTAACTCTGAAGATGTGTTTGTCCTTAGCAGCTTATTTACCGCGGTTCTTAAGGTCAAGGTAAAAATAAGCAAGACGTGGATTAATCAGCGGTGAGAGAGAGAGAGAGAGAGAGAGAGAGAGAGAGAGAGAGAGAGAGAGAGAGAGAGAGAGAGAGAACACCAAACAACGGAAGAGAAAGCGCAAACAAGAAACATCACGAGAAACAAAAAACAAAAAACAAATGAAGAAAGCCAGACAGCAAGACGCAAGCAAGCAAACAAAAGGCGAGAGGACGCCCGAACAAAGAAAAGAGGAAACATCAGCGGAGAGAGTATAAAAAAGAGAGAGAGAGCAAAAAAGAGCGAGTGAGAGCGAGAGGAAGAATCATGAGGCAGGGACCCGACCCGACCCTCCTTCCAAAAGTCGGGAATGAAGTGTGAAAACTGTGTCCGGGAACATTTTGGGTCGCACCTCGCTGTTACCGCCGTGTGTGTGTGTGTGTGTGTGTGTGTGTGAGAAGTGGTGTATATATGTGTGCAGAAGTGGTGTGTGTGTGTGTGTGTGTGTGTGTGTGTGTGTGTGTGTGTGTGTGCAGAAGTGGTGTATTATATGTGAAGAAGTGATGTGTGTGTGTGTGTGTGTGTGTGTGAGAGAGAGAGAGAGAGAGAGAGAGAGAGAGAGAGAGAGAGAGGGGGGACGCAAAGGGGAGGTACAGTGTTAAAGAATGCATGAGGCCGGGTCAGCACACCTAGCACCTGGGAAACATATATATCTTCTCGTTTGGACTCCTTCGTTTGGGAGAGTGGACGATCGTGATATGGAGAGCTACGAGTAGATACATCCAGCAGTGTTTCCTTACGACAGCCCACCTAGTGTTGGGCTGCATTAGTTCATCAGTTAGGTTGTGTGTTCGTTTGTGCGTTACCAAGGTGAGCTGTCGTGCAGAAACACCCCTGGAATCAACTCGCCTTCTGAACAGGATGAGGCAGAAACGGTAAATTTGCAGTTTCCGATATTCAAGCTTTTTTTTTTTTTTTTCTAACAAACATAGGCTAGTCTACCTAAACTTTTTGTACCTAACCGACCTAGCCCATCTAATCTACCCTATCCTAACCAAACCTAACAACCTACCTAACACTGTCTACCTAAACTACCTTACCTAACCTACTCTACCCTAATCTACTAACCTAACCAAGAGGCCTGACTCTCAAACTGCAATAATTCACCACAGCTCATTATTTTAACTAGGCGGAGATTTTCGTCCTTGTGTAGCTTATTCCTTGTAGCTCGGTGGCAGAATAAGACAATACTACGGCTCTGCATCCCTTCCACAGCACTTCCTCTTGACTATCACCACATGCAATAGTGAAAATAGGGTAAAAAAAATATCTTGCTAAAGTTAACTGAGTCTAGAAACCATTTATCACGACTGTACCCCTGCCGTCAGGATTATCGCATCTCTTTTTAGTCGACGATTTATGAAGCGCTGACGAAATATTCCAAAAAAGTATCTTGAGTTGCGTACACCACATCACTGCATTTCCGCAGTCACTGTTCACTGCCTTACTATTTATCGTTCAGGTTATGGATACTACAGGTCCTTCACCTTAACTTGGTCCAGAGTTTCCTTCTGCAGCTTATTTCACGTGGATTAAAACAATACTATGCTCTACATCCTTCTCATAGCACTTCTTCATGACTAGCACCATATTCTAGCTTTATTCTACTGCTACAACTCACTGTTCAAGCTGGAGATAGGGCAATTTTAGGTCAAGTTACAGCAAAGGGAGTATAGAGTTCGCAAAGTTACGGCAAAAGGAGTACAGAGTTCGCAAAGTTACGGCAAAGGGAGTATAGAGTTCGCAAAGTTACGGCAAAAGGAGTATAGAGTTCGCAAAGTTACAGCAAAGGGAGTATAGAGTTCGCAAAGTTACAGCAAGAGGAGTATAGAGTTCGCAAAGTTACAGCAAAGGGAGTATAGAGTTCGCAAAGTTACAGCAAAGTGAGTATAGTGTTCGCAAAGTTACAGCAAAGGGAGTATAGAGTTCGCAAAGTTAGCGCAAAGGGAGTATAGAGTTCGCAAAGTTACAGCAAAAGAGTACAGAGTTCGCAATAAAGCCCATCTGAAGGATGATTTATGATTTTGCGAATTACTTAGTGTTTTTTTATCCTTTTCTATTTTACCTGGTTAAGAACACTATTTTATATTGTTTTTCTTTGTATTTTACCTAATTATTAATATTCTCTCTCTGTGTATTTTAAAGATTCTTGCGTGATTATTAGGAGACAATGACCTTTGACCTTACACTGCCTTGATTAAATTCTGATCACTTTATGCGAACAATTACTATCTCTACCCAGATTTCTGAGTTCCAACAGCTTAACACTAGAATAGGATGCTAGTCACGAAGAAGTAAAAGAGGCTATAGGATACTAGTCACGAAGGACCACTAAGGAGAGGATACAGGATGCTATTCACGAAGTAATAAAGGATACAGGATGCTAGTCACGAAGAAGTAACAGAGGATATAGGATGCTAGTCACGAAGAAGTACTAGAGGATATAGGATGCTAGTCACGAAGAAGTAATACAGGATATAGGATGCTAGTCACGAAGAAGTAATAGAGGATATAGGATGCTAGTCACGAAGAAGTAATAGAGGATATAGGACGCTAGTCACGAAGAGGTAATAGAGGATACAGGATGCTAGTCACGAAGAACCAATAAGGAGAGGATGCAGGATGCTAGTCACGAAGAAGTAGTATGGAGTGGATATAAAGCCGTTGTATTATTTCATTCAGCCACTGTGTTACGGAATATGTCAAAAATCTCTGCCACACTAAACTTAATATACTACAGACGATTTTAATATATCAATCTTCTTCATCCCTTCAAATCAACTTCCTAGTTCGATTATCGTGCCGGTCGGACTCAGGGATAAAGTCTGTTTCCCCCCTTGATAGTGCCTGTTTCGTGCTGTATTCAAGGGGAAAAGTAGGCCTTAACATTTGCTCCTCGTGTCGTTAATACGCATAATTCTAACTCATCTTCATTTACCAAGTATTCTGAGCTACAATTAGACAAATTCCCCAAGCCCACTCCAGCAGACTGAGCTGTTTGATTGGCTATTGGAGAGAGAGAGAGAGAGAGAGAGAGAGAGAGAGAGAGAGAGAGAGAGAGAGAGAGAGAGAGAGAGAATGTGTGTGTGTGTGTGTGTGTGTGTAAACCTCCACTCTCATCTCGTTATGACTGTCAATATCACAACACAAAGTCTCCAAACCTAATAATTGGCTATATGAAAGCACTCGCCTACCCACCACCACACACAAAACCAAAATCGAGAGAGAGAGAGAGAGAGAGAGAGAGAGTATATTATCATTTCCGCGAACGTAGCGGAAAGCGATAACATTCACCTGCTTCTCTACCGCTCACCGTATTATAACTTTTCGTAACCCCTTCCTCTAAGCGATTTATTTTGCATGTCACACTGCAGTATAATTCTTTATGTTAATGATGCAAAGTCTGCTTACACCCACCAACACTCCCCCCCAAAAAAAAAAATAAATAAAAAAAAATAATAATAATAATAATAATAATAACAGCAGTATTCTATGCGGCTTTTGAGATTTCGCAACCTCTTCTTCTTGGCGATTTATTTATCACATTATACTTCAATATCACCTTGTGTGTTAGTAATGCAAAGCTTGATATTACAACAATATCAACAGAACGAGGTTATGGGCAGTACACAATATAAATCGCTATAAAAACAAGTGCTACGAAGCCTCCCATACCACCTCAAATACGGACACAAAACTAAAGGCCGAATTGCAGATGGTAGCACTTTTTTCTCAGCGACTTATTATGCCTATTACACCTTGATATTGTCTTTTACTGTTTAAATATTTCTAGTATACACACAGCTGGCCACAGCAACTAAAGGATAAAAGCTGTAATATGTAAAATAAATCGCTGAAGAAGAGGTACTACAAGATCTCCTCTGTTGCTCAGAATTCGAAAATAGAATAATAATAATAATAATAACAAAACCTTCGTACATAATCTTCCAACATATTCAGCTACCTCATTACCGTATATAAAAAAAGTAAACGGTACTTCAGCAGGGATTTTACCTAAGGAAGTATCACTAAACGCGCTGGTTCGCTGGAGTGGAAATAAAAGTGAATTATGGCAGTGTTGCCTGGCGCCATCTTTACTCGTACGTCTGGCAGGCGGAGTCGCTCCCGCCCGCCCCCAAAACCTCCACTCTTTTTCCCTCCAAAAATTTTTATACACAATTTATCCCTGCTCTCCTCCCCTTCAAATATTTTCCCCGGCTTATCTTTTCAACGTCTATTTCCTTTGTTCGAGTCAGTGTTTTATACTGACAGTTATTTTTCCCCCACCCAGCCGTTTACCGGGCGCGGGAATTTTGTAAACATTTCATTGATCTCGGCAAACTGTGTCCCCGGAAAATATGTCACGGGGCCTGATAGGAATCCGATAACTAATACATCCTAAATAACTGTTGACAGATTTTTTTTTTCTTTTTTTCTGAGGTGGGCGGAAATGTATATTGGGCTAAAAATGGGGCTATTAATTGAGGGGAGGAGTGTGGTGGCTGAGGGTTAGTGAGGGGAGAAGTGATGGGAACGGGTGCAGGGGGTACAGGAAGGGTTCAAGGAGAGTTCTGGGTGGGGTTTGGAGGAAGTGAGGGGTTCATGGAGGGTTCTGGATGGGGCATGGAGGGTTCAGAGGGGGTTAAGGGTCCTGGGAGAGATTCGGGGAGGTTCGGAGAAAGTTCTGTGTAGGGTTCAGAGAGGGTCAAGAAAGGGTTCAGTGAGAGTTTAAGGAGGGATTCAAAGGGGTTCAGGGAGGGTTCAGTGGATTCAGTGTGTTCACGAAGGGGTCCAGAGGAGGTCAAGGATTCTTTGAGGGGTTAGGGAAGGGGTTCACATGGGGCTTAGGAAAGGGTTCGGGGGGGTTCAGATGAGGTCAAGCAGGGGTTCAGGAAGAGTTCTGGTAGAGGTTCAGGTAGGATACTGCGAGGGGTTTAGGTGATTCAGATGGTGGTTGGAGGGGGTTCAGAGGGAAGTTCAAGGGATTCAGAAAGGATTCGAAAGGGGTTCAGAAAAAGATTCGGAGGGAGTTGAGAGAGGGTTGGGTGCTCTGAGAGGGATTTGGAAGGGGCCAAGGAGGGGTTCAGGAAAGGTTCTGGGGGGTTTGAGGGATTCACGGAAGGGATGCCAGGTTCGGGGAAGTTCCAGTAATTGGAGAAGTGAGGAGAAATGTGATGGGAGAAGTGAGGGGAGGATTAACGGGAGGGGTGATGGGACGACTGAGGGAAGGGGTGTCGAGAGGACTGAGGGGAGGGGTGACGGGAGGAGTGAGGGGAGGGGTGAGGAAAGAAATGAAGGGAGAAGCGAGGGAAGATATAAGATTTAACGTGAAGACTGGAGTAAGGCCTAATAGTACCATGAACAACAAGCCACGAAAAAGGTACGTACCATAAGCTCAAGGACCTGCGGGCGATCGGTGGTACAATGGTGCTCCACGGCTGCCACCCTGACGTTATGGTGCAGGAGGGCGAGGCGTACCTGCAGGAGGGGTGCGGGGGGCAGGGTGTTGATCACGGCACGGTACACCCCTCCTGCCACCACCACACGGGGTGCGATTACAAGGTACCGTCTGCAAGGAAAGAGAGAGAGAGAGTTTGGTTAGAGATGCAGGGGAGATAATGTACTTAGAATATAGCTGGCTTGACGGATAAGTATAAAAACATACAGACTGATAATGGATAGACAGATAGATACAGAGACAGGTAATAAGATCGAGATAAAGGAAAGTACGACACGGAACTATTAAAATATTAGAATACATTATTGGAAAACATGAAGAAAGTAAGGAAATAAGTGCTTAGTGGTGGTGGCCAGGAAAAATACAAAAATAAATGGTCTAGCCGGGAACAAAACTTCGCTAAATATTCCACACTCCTCCATGGCTGCAAGTACATAAAATGGCTTGGTATATAGAATTGGGATATTCTCTCTGATATGATGCGTCGCAGGGAAGAGTGAGATATATCCTGCGTAAGTAGACGTAGTAAAACAGGTGAAGCTGGGTATGTCTCTTTGTCCATTAAAAAAAAAAAAAAAAAAAAAAAAAAAAAGTGAATCTGGGTATGTTTCTCTGTCCATACGCGATTCTCTTTGATATGATGCGTCAGGGAGGAAAGTGACAGGCTGCCCTAAGTGTAAAGCAGACGAGGTGGAACAGTACAAGAATTTCTATCTGTCACCGTTGTCCCACGTGTCACAGTACAACAGTTAGGGAAAATTTGTCCATCACCGTAACTGTACATGTCCCTGCAATGCCCTTCACCGTAGCGCCGGAAGGTTCAGTTGCAATAATCAATCAACATACTCATCTCAGCCATCTCACTCCCGGCGATGCTGTTCCGAGATGCTCACAGTGGAGGTATGGACGCTGTGAGTTTTAGTGTTTCTCCTGCTGTATACCTAGTGGTTCTTGATTATGTCGTAACACCTCTTCCTTAGCGATTTATTCTGCACACTACCTCTTGTGTGTTGCCGATAAAAACTAAGTCGATGTTAAAAGCATATAATTAAATACGAAAGAATGTCAAGGTGTAATATGAGAGAGAGAGAGAGAGAGAGAGAGAGAGAGAGAGAGAGAGAGAGAGAGAGAGAGATGCTGAGTAGGAACAGTACAATCAAGGACAAAAGTTCGTTTACTATTCCGCTGCGTCTACATTTCCAACATTTCAGCAGGGAAAAAAAAGCAGGTACCAACATTTTAATAAGGAAAATACGCACCAACATTTCAAGAGGAAGAATAAATCGCTCCTGGCCAGGTATCCAGGGAAACTTCATTACAGGGAGGGGAAATTGGTTTAGTTTCCCTTCACTGCACTGCCTGTAACCCAATAGCAACCGTCCTTAACCCTTTACCGCCCAGTATGTTTTTATTTTTTTTAAGCAAGGAAGAAGGAACCAAAGGCCAGTGTGTCGTAGGGAGGCAGAAAATCCTACAGTCTGAGCCAATTAATTTCGCGAGTATATGTTAGTAGACGAAAGGAGGTACGCTTAGAGACGTGGCTTTGGGAAATATCGTAACATCTCTTCCTCTGCGATTTAATCCTGCATACTACATCTCAAATTGTCTTCTATTTTGTTACTGCATACTATATGGGTATTTAAATCACATAAATAACAAACGACACAATGCTAAGGTGTGTTGGTAAGTAGGATGTGATATCGTCTCCTATCCCACCCACACAAGGGGAACAAATAACCTATCTATCCATTTGTCCGTCTATCTATCTACCCTACCAATCCATTTATCTATCTACCCTACATATCTACTCCTTTTATCTATCTACCTATCTGTTTATCTATCTACCGGTACTATCTATTTAGCGTAGGTACCCGGGACTTGGCTAATTAGTCCTCACACTTAAAGCCAATGTCACCAGTCGCTCGCCCATGTGTGGCATTACATGAAAAATAAACCCCAACCACCCCTTATGGGACACATCCGGTTTAATCGCCCTAACCCCCTAAACCACCAGGCGCCTAGCTAGCAATGTAGTTACCACCCACTACAAGAACTAATTTGGCTGGTTATTTAATGCAGTCATCTAAAAGTAACACTACATCAAGTGAGTGGATGGTGGACGCTCCCATCGACCATCCCGGCAAATTCTGTGTGGCGTAAGAGGCTTCTCCAAGGTAGCACCCGTCTCTCTCTCTCTCCCTCATTATGTCTTCCTCATCTGTTCCCTCCCCCTTATCTCTCTCTTTATTCCATACTTTCCATTCATTATCACGTCCTTACCTCTCTCTCCCTCCCTCTCTCTCCCTCCCTCCCTCTCTCTCATTAGGGTTTCATCAACATTGGCACCACTATCTCACTCATCTTCCTGCACTGCATTTATCCCCTCTCCTCTCTCTAATTTGATTTCTTTATGACTGTCCACGTTTCTCTCTCACTCTCTCTCTCCCTGATGGTTTTGTCTCATTCCGACTCACTTTCACTAAATTACTCTCTCTCTCTCTCTCTCTCTCTCTCTCTCTCTCTCTCTCTCTCTCTCTCTCTCTCTCTCACACACACACACACACACACAGTTACGTTAGTCGGCTACATATTTTCAACCCTACAACTCTCTCTCTCTCTCTCTCTCTCTCTCTCTCTCTCTCAACCACTCGGGCGAATTAAAACAAAGGTGATCAATTCGCTTTAATAAGTACATTTTAACCCAATGCACCTGTGGCCTTAATTAACCTGTGTGTTGTAATGTTACCTGGCCACCTAAGTAATTTGTCAGAGTGGTGGGGAGAGAGAGAGAGAGAGAGAGAGAGAGAGAGAGAGAGAGAGAGAGAGAGAGAGAGAGTCCTTCCATTCACCTACCCTTAACAAGCTAAAATAAAAATCCTTTCATCAACTCTCTCTCTCTCTCTCTCTCTCTCTCTCTCTCTCTCTCTCTCTCTCTCTCCTACACCACCTCAATTTTCAACTCCCATCCCCTTGATCCTTTAACATAACTTCCCCACAGCTGAATAAAATCGCCTGGTATATCCTTGCATAATACCCTCTGTGACCATTACACCCCTGGAATATTTCTGGTATTATCCTGAAGCCGTCAACGTACTGAAGGGGTTGATATATGGGAACCTCTTCACTCTGATGATCTACTTCACGTTATATTCTACCCTAATAAGACGATTTTACTCAGCTAAGGACAGACTTGGAAGAGGAAGGGTTGGATTTAGTCTTACGTACAAAAGACCTTCCGAATATAATAAAACACACACACACACACACACACACACACACACACACACACACACACACACAAATAAACAAAATAAAACTGATGACCGCATTAAGGTGGGGGGCGGGGGTAAGAAAACTCCTAAGCTCCTCTTTATTTTCCTTTTTTCTCTGCCGCCCAGTTCATCTCTGCACACGACACGTTAATATCCTCCCGCACGTCATTTATGCAAACCACGGCCACATCAAAAACATATAAATAACGCACAAGAGACTATTTTACTCCTTCACTACCATCACAACTTTTAAAAATATATTCTTCCCAGCCCCAGGTGATTTTATTCAGCTTCAGGATAGACTGCGGAGGTAAGAGACAGCTTCGTTAATCAGTTGACTATATTACCGCGTCATTAGTTGCTTTCCTTATAGTACGACTCACACCAGTTTCTATAAAAATCGTTCAAGGAGTTTAGTCGTAACACGAACTCTTGCAAACTTATTTTCCGGTACGGGTAATGGCGCGAGGATTTAGAGCAGGAAGAATAGCCTCCTAAGCAGCTGCTGTTTTCACACTTCCGTAATCTATACCAGGACACACACACACACACACACACACAATATACCTTACATACATACATACACCATTTACACTACAGTACAGGCAGACCACCATGAAAGGACTTTATGGTTTATGTGACCTAGGTATTTCCCCTCCTCCTCTAGTCGTACCTCTGTTCTTTTCTGTTCTCCTACCTCCCTCCCCTCCCTCCCACCCCCCTTTCTTTCTCTCTCTCTCTCTCTAGCTGGAACACTTCATGTAAATCACGGTCAGTCTTATTAGTTCCGAATAGGACTAAACCCTGGTCATGTTAATTATGGATGAGAGAGAGAGAGAGAGAGAAGAGGAGAGATACACAGAGCGAACCCGATGTCGGAAGGGGAAGGAAAATAAGATAACAGTAGGGATGAGGAGTGTAGAAGAGAGGGGAGAAGAGAGAAAAAAGAGAGAAAAAAGAGTGGGAGGTACAACGCGAGCAAATGTAAGAAGAGAGAAGAAAGAGAAGAGAGGTGAGGAAAAGAGAGAAGAGTATGGTACAGTAGCAGAGAAAAAGAGAAGGGAGGATTAGAGAGGAAAGAAGAGAAAAGAATTGAGAGAATAAGAGAGGAGAGAAATGAGAGGAAAGGATAAGAATGGAGAGAAGAGAAAAGAGAGGAGAGGATAAGAGAAGAGACAAAACAGATGAGAGGATAAGAGAGGAGCAGAGGATAAGAAAAGAGAGAAAAGAGAGGAGAGGATATGAGAAGAGAGGAGAGAAAAGAGAGGAGAGAGGAGAAAACAGGAGAGCATAAGAGAGAAGGGAAAGAAACAGGAGAGGATAAGAGAGAAGAGAAGAGAAAACAGATAAAAGTATATGAGACGAAAAAAGATAAAAGATAGAACTGGATAAAAGAGAAGAGGAGAAAAGAGAGGAGAGTATAAGAGGAGAGAGAAAACAGAGGAGACGATACGAGAGGACAGGAAAAGAGAGAAGAGGAAAGCAGAGCAAAGGAGACAAAAAGAGACGAGAAGAGAGAAGCAGAGAAGAGAAGAGAAGAGAGGAGAGGTGAGGAGAGAAGAGGAAAACAGAGCAAAGGAGACAAAAAGAGAGGAGAAGAGAGGAGAGGAAAGAAGAGGAAAGCAGAGCAAAGGAGACAAAATGGGAGGAGATGAGAGAAGAGACTAGAAGAGAAGAACGGAGAGAAGAGAACAGGAGAAGAGAAGAGAGGAGAGGAGAGGTGAGGTGAGGTGAGGAGAGGAGAGGAGAGGAGAGGTGAGGAGAGGAGAGGCACAAGCGAGCCAGGACTGTCGGAATTTCGCTTCGCATCGGCAACACATCCACGCTCTTACCTCTGAAATATGAGCTGGGTGGGGGGTGGCGGCCGGCAGATATAGAATAGTGAGTGGATGACGGACACAAGGCTGAGTGCGGGGTTCAAACGCAATGCTGGGTTGAAATGGAATGCCTGATGGATGGATGGAATGGAAGGAATGAACGCAGATGGATGGAATGGAAGGAATGAACGCAGATGGATGGAATGGAAGGAATGAACGCAGATGGATGGATGTGAGTGAACGCAGATGGATGGATGTGAGTGAACGCAGAGTGGATGGTTGTAACTGAGTGGAGGACGGATGACTGCAGTAAAAAATTATATGGGTGGCTGCAGTACTCTGATGGATGGTTGGTTGTAAGAGAATGGAGGATTGATGGATGGATGGAACAGAATAAATGATGGATGGATGGAAGAGAATGCAGAATGGATGGTTGAAAGACATGGAATATGAATGTATGCAATAGAATGAATGATGGATGGTTGCAACAGAATGAATGATGGATGGTTGCAACAGAATGGATGATGGATGGTTGAAATTGAATAAAAGGCAGATGGATACAAAAGAATGCAGAAAAAAAAACTTCAGATATACAAAGCCAAAATGGAGGAGGGAAAAACAATGGTCAATGAATGGTTGAAGATGAATGCAGGGTGGATGGTTGAAACGGAAAATGGATGGTGTGTAAGTGAACGGTGGGGAAGGAAGGACCAGGAATAAAATGGTGTTAGGTGGATGGATGGACAGGTCGATGCAATACAATGAATAGATAGATATTACGTACCGGGATAGATATGATGAATAATGTGATGAATGAACAACTGCGTGGATGGATGGGTGGATGGACGGATAGACTGATGGATGGAAGGATAGACAGACGGATGGATGGATGAATAGACTAATGGGTGGACAGATAGACGGATGGATGGATGGATGGACAAGGAGTACAATGGGCTAGTCAGCTCAGTTAGTAATGGATAGCGGGATTGATAAATGGACAGATAGAAAGTTAAGAGATTAGACAGACAGATAGACAGAGAGATAAATAGATGACTGGATGGATGGGCAATTACGAGAATTACTTAGCTGGTTTACTGGATAGATAAATGAATCGATAGATGGATAGGCAAGGAACTGGATAGAGGGTGGGTGACATGACGAAGGTGGGGCGATAAACGGGTGAGGTGGAAATAGGAGCAGCGGGGTGGAAGGTGGATAGATAGGAGGTACGGCTGATAGATACACATACCGATGGATTAATGGACGCAGGAGGGAGGGAAGGAGGGATGGGTGGATGGATGGGTAGATGGGCAGACAGACATACAGATTACTAAACAAAGACAAATAGATGAATGGATGAATAAAGCAATGGACTAATGAAAATACTAATATGGATGGATAGACAGACGAATGGACAGAAAGCGACAGATAACGCGTTAGGGGATGTCATACAGGAGGTGGAGCGATAAAGGGGTGAGGTGGAGCGGAGATAGGAGCGAGCGAGTGGAATGTGGACAGACAGGAGCCACGATAGACTGATACATCCACCAATAGATTAACACCAGATGGATAGATTGGGATTAACCTCATAAATCTGGTGACCTTTTATCTATTTATTAATCTATCTATCTATGTATCTATCTATCTATTTATTTATCTGTTGTTATCTCCAGACAATTTACTTTTAGCGAAGGAGAGACGTTTCGATTTGGAGGGGTTAGATTCAGCCTTCATTAACACCTTCACTACGACAGGTGAATAATAATAATAATAATAATAATAATAATAATAAAATAGAAAAATTGTGATGGCAAGAAATACACATATCCTCCTATTAAAGAAACTAAATAAAATCGTCATCAATTTCATTTTCATTCTCTTCCCCGTCCTCCTCCTCCTCCTCCTCATCATCATCATCATTATCCTCCTCATCATCATCACCATTATCCTGCTCCTCCTCCTCCGCCTCATCATTACTATCCTCCTCCTCCTCCTCATCATCATCATCATCATCATCATCGTCAAAATACTGGGTTTCTCTGGAGTGTTGTTATTTCCACCCGCGTGCTTCTTTCTCGTTTTCATATCAAACACACCACCGCCGTGTGTGTGTGTGTGTGTGTGTGTGTGTGTGTGTGTGTGTGTGTGTGTGTGTGTGTGTGTGTGTGTGTGTGTGTGTGTGTGTGTGTGTGTGTGTGTGTGTGTGTGTGCGTGCGTGTGTGTGTGTGTGTGTGTGTGTGTGTGTGTGTGTGTGTGTGTGTGTGTGTGTGTGTGTGTGTGTGTGTGTGTGTGTGTGTGTGTGTGTGTGTGTGTGTGTGTGTGTGTGTGTGTGTGTGTGTGTGTGTGTGTGTGTGTGTGTGTGTGTGTGTGTGTGTGTGTGTGTGTGTGTGTGTGTGTGTGTGTGTGTGTGTGTGTGTGTGTGTGTGTGTGTGTGTGTGTGTGTGTGTGTGTGTGTGTGTGTGTGTGTGTGTGTGTGTGTGTGTGTGTGTGTGTGTGTGTGTGTGTGTGTGTGTGTGTGTGTGTGTGTGTGTGTGTGTGTGTGTGTGTGTGTGTGTGTGTGTGTGTGTGTGTGTGTGTGTGTGTGTGTGTGTGTGTGTGTGTGTGTGTGTGTGTGTGTGTGTGTGTGTGTGTGTGTGTGTGTGTGTGTGTGTGTGTGTGTGTGTGTGTGTGTGTGTGTGTGTGTGTGTGTGTGTGTGTGTGTGGTGCTGCAGTCGCGAACACGAGCCAAACTTCTTTATTCTCTGCCATTTTCGGGGACTTGTGTTTGTGAGAGAAAGTTTCCACTTCGAGGACTTCACTGATTATCCCCCACCACACACACACACACACACACACACACACACACACACACGGGAGGGGGAGGGGGAAGAAGGAGGCGATGCTCTCACCTCCGTTTGTAAGTTTTGTGTGGTGGCTGTAATTTTTGCTTTTACCTTCAGTTTTAGGTCCCTTAATAATAATAATAATAATAATAATAATAATAATAGTAAAATAATAATAGTAATAACAAAGAGCAGCAGCAGCAAGGACAATAAATTAATAATAATAATAATAATAATAATAACATGTACAGATGTTTAGGCTTGTGAGGTGGAGCCAGGATTTCGCGGACCGTAATGCTGTGTGGATGAGTGTGTGGCCTAATTTACTGGGTAGGCTGTTGACAATTTTAACATTTTCGTCCTTTCTACTTGTTTCTAGATCCTACCTTACCCTATTTTGGGGTGTGAGTAAGGATGATGATGATGATGATGATGATGATGATGTGTGGTGGTGGTGGTGGTGGTGGTGGTGGTAGTGGTTCAGTAGTCACCACACTCGGGTAAATGTTGTATTTTCATTCACAGAATATGACTCTGAAGAATTACCTGTTACACGCCACCTACAACATACAAAAACATGCATACTAATAATGTGTTCTACCTGCACATCAGCAAAATCCCTCAAAACATAAAAAAAAACTGGATATATAACATTCCAAGACACGCCAAACAATTTACTAAAGACTCTACAATTTCACCTCTAAATAAACTCATCCTATAGTGACAAGAATATAAACTACCACTGAAATTCCTCCGCTATACTGAATGTGTTAAAAGGCTTTGATTCCACACCTTTACCTTTCCTGTGTAGCAAAAAGAGTTAAATTTAGCCATGACTGATCTGATAGCCAACCAGGAAGAGAGAATTATATCAACCACCATTTTTCAAAGCTCTCTCCTACTTCACGCCTGGTCAGAATTCCGCTAAGCTTTACTTGAACAAAATTTATCTATGTTATGTGTTTATCCTTTTGGTTGTTATTCATCCAGCGTTCATTCCATACATTCACCCATCTACCTATCCATTCATAATCCATTCCGTCCGTCAGGCCATCATCCAATCCATCCATCCATCAATCATCCAATCCATTCACCCATCCATCATCCAATCCATCCACCCATCCATCATCCAGTCCATCCATCCACCCATCATCTAATCCATCTATTCATCCACCATCCAATCCATCCATCCACCCATCATCTAATCCATCTATTCATCCACCATCCAATCTATCCATCTATCTATCACCCACTCTATCCATCCATCCATCCATCACCTAATCCTTCACTGCTTCACTAAGACCAGAGACCCGGGCCAGGGAAATTCAGTTCAACCATGTAAAGCAATAACCCAGTCGCCAACCCATCAATGGTACAATATAGCTGAGCAAAAAGAAATAAAAAAAAAAACTACAACAATCCCTCGGACCTAAACCCTCACAGGCCATATCTAGCTGTAGCGCCTTAACCCACTAGACAACCAGGCGTCCGTGCACTGGTTCTATGGTTACCACCCAACGCGGTATATATTTTCCAGGGTTAAAGGAAAGCATCTGGCTTGGATCAGTATCACGAAAGAGGATATGGAGTGTAGAGCAAAATAAATCGCTGGGGAAATGGTGTTAGGATATCTCCCATAGTTACAATTCCGGCCTAGGTACCCTGTTACACTTTCAGCAGGGTTGGTGTAGTAAAAAGTATTAGATCTAGACTTATACCAAACTTTACTACAGTACGGAAAACTTTACTACTTAACGTTTCCATACCTATACCCGGTGGCCCTTCCTCCGCCAGACATACAGCACACCTACACTCTCTTCATTTAAACTTGCCGTGACACTACCGTCTATCCAAGATGCTGAGGTATACAGGAGGTTAACACTACAATACGGTGCTAGTCACGAAGAAGTGCAATGGACAGGATGTAAAGCCATAGCATTGTCCTTTCGTGGCACTAAGATACGTGAAATAAACTGCCAAAGGACGAAACTCCACAACTTACAATGAGCTAAAAGCATTCAAAGAGCGCATTCATCCGCCAATGCCGCAACCGGATCCACCCCAAAATTTAATTTATTCTTCCTTGGCCCATGGTCCACCCTTCCACAAAAGTTTATTGAATTCCACTGAAAATTTGGAAATATCGTGTGGACAAAGAAACACAGGTGAAACATACCCTCCTCCACCTTCGTTGGCGGCGGTAATAAACAATAAGAACCTCACTTAAGCTAAAACCAGACAATTTTCTTCCGCCGTGAGAGATCCTGCCAGTCACACGGTTAAGCAGAAAGAAAGAAACAAAGGCTGAAGTCCCCGCGCCAACTTGAACAACAGGGCAGTAATTTTCGTCACCAATGGGAAATTCCAGCCGGTCAAAGGGTTAATCTTGGCCGGGGCTCAAGTGGGTTCTTAGCAGGGGGGTTCTGGACGACACCCCCGGCCACACCTCTTTAATTTTTTGTTTTTAAGTTTCATCTCTCTTCATTTGTTCCTTCTCTGTGTCTGTCTCTCTGTCTGTCTGTCTCTCTATTCAGTTTCATTCCCTTTTTTTTCCGTCTAATCTCTTCTTTACCCCCTCAACCCCTTCAGGACAAGTGCTATTATCTGCTCTCTCTCTCTCTCTCTCTCTCTCTCTCTCTCTGCCACCGACACACTATTCTGAAGACGAGATTTTTCAAAATATAATCCTTTCACAACTAAGCTCCTATCTTGAGACATAATAATAATAATAATAATAATAATAATAATAAATAATAATAATAATAATAACAACAACAAAAACAATAATAACAATGGTGATGATGATGATGATGATAAATGACGACGACAATGATGATAATGATGAAAAATAATGATTAGCAACAACGAAGTGTTCCTATGCTGAAGAGGATAGGTCTCTCTCTCTCTCTCTCTCTCTCTCTCTCTCCATTTCATTCCTCATCCTCCTCTCTCCCCTTCTCATTTCCTTCTATTTCTCCCTCTTACATTCTCTCTCCCCCTCTTTCACACCCTCGTTCAAACCTTCCTCCCCTTTCTCTCCCCTTCTTCCCTCTTCTCTCCCCTCTCTCCCTCCCTCGTATTTATCGCTCCCTTCACGCATTCTCTCCCTCCCTTAATGTGTTCCAATCTCCTCTTCTCTCTCTCTCTCTCTCTCTCCCTCTCTCTCTTCCATCCCATCTCTATCTCTCTCCCCTCCCTTCCCTCCCTCTCTCCCCTCCTGTCTCTATTTTCCCTCTCCTGCCTGCCCCTCCCCTTCCCATCTCTCTGTCTGTCTGTCTGTCTCTGTCTGTCTGTCTGTCTGTCTCTCTCTCTCTCTCTCTCTCTCTCTACCCCTGCTGACACAATTAAATGCCAAAGTCCAATTCTCCCTTTCTTCCACATGATCACCCACTCCTCGTAACGAGAGAGAGAGAGAGAGAGAGAGAGAGAGAGAGAGAGAGAGAGAGAGAGAGAGAGAGACAGGTAAGGAAGAAACGAAGGAAGGAGGGGGAAAGGCGACGTGTGAAAAAAAGAAAGGATGGAAGGAAGGACGGAAGGTGAGAAGGAGAAAGGAAGGCCAGAATGAAGGACTGACTTGAATGATGGACAGAAGGAAGAGTTGAGGAGATGAACCGATACAAGTAAAAGACAGAAAGAGGGAGGGGGAGAGAGAGAAGAAGGAAGGAAGGAAGGAAGGGAGGAAGGAACGAAGGGAGGGAGGGAGGGAGGGAGGGAGGGAGGGAGGGAGGGAGGGAGGGAGGGAGGGAGGGAGGAAGGAAGGAAGGAAGACAAGTGAGGGACGAGGGGAAAACGGAGGAAATGGAGTGGACAAATAAAGTGTGAAGTAGGGAGGGAGGGAGAGAAGGGGGAGATAACTTTATATGGAGGAAGGGAGGGAGGAGGGAGGAGGAAAAATGTGGAGGGAGGGAGAGAAGAGAAAAGGGAAAGAGGTAACAGGGAGGAAGGGAGAGAGGGCTGGGAAAATGGGAAGGAGGAGGAGGAGGAGGAGGAGGAGGAGGAGGAGGAGGGAGAGAGAGAGAGAGAGAGAGAGAGAGAGAGAGAGAGAGAGAGAGGAAAAACAAAAACGTACGTGACTGAAAATCTTAATGAGAGAGAGAGAGAGAGAGAGAGAGAGAGAGAGAGAGAGAGGCTGGAGGGGTGTGTGTGAGTTGGAGAGTGATGGAGAGGAAGGCAGATAAGAGGGAAGAGGGGGAAGGGGAGGGGAGGGGAGGGGAGGGGGTCATATGATCAGCTGTTTGGCATCGATACTTCTCTCCCTCCCTTCTTTCCTCCCCTCCCTCCTCCCTCCCTCCTTTCTTCCTTCCTCCCTTCCTTTCTCCCCTTCGCTGACCTTCCTCCCTCCCTTGCCTCCTTTCCTGTTATTCCTGTGTGTGTGTGTGTGTGTGTGTGTGTGTGTGTGTGTGTGTGTGTGTGTGTGTGTGTGTGTGTGTGTGTGTGTGTGTGTGTGTGTGTGTGTGTGTGTGTGTGTGTGTGTGTGTGTGTGTGAATGAAAAACACCCACCAACAAAGCAATCCCCAGGCCGTCCATCCAGCAGTACATTCATTTATTTCCGCCTAACGTTTTATCCTTTCATGCTCAAATGGATATTCAAGAAGTACAGTCAATTGCAAAAACTCAATCGCCTCCCCTACCTCTTTTTTTCACTGCTGGATTTACTGATGCTTGAAGGAGACGAAGTGGACAAAAGTTTACAATCACCCACATATGAAAAAAATACAGCTCAGTCCACTACGTCACATCCAAGCGTCTATAAATCCACACCTCAGTCCACTACGTCACATCCAAGCGTCTATGAGCCCACACTTCAGTCCACTACGTCACATCCAAGCGTCTATGAGTCCACACCTCAGTCCACTACGTCACATCCAAGCGTCTATGAGTCCACACTTCAGTCCACTACGTCACATCCAAGCGTCTATGAGTCCACAACTCAGTCCACTACGTCTTATCCAAGCGTCTATAAATCCACACTTCACTCCACTACGTCACATCCAAGCGTCTATGAGTCCACACTTCAGTCCACTACGTCACATCCAATCGTCTATAAATCCACACTTCAGTCCACTACGTCACATCCAAGCGTCTATAAATCCACACTTCAGTCCACTACGTCACATCCAAGCGTCTATGAGTCCACACTTCAGTCCACTACGTCACATCCAAGCGTCTATGAGTCCACACTTCAGTCCACTACGTCACATCCAAGCGTCTATAAATCCACACCTCGGTCCACTACGTCACATCCAAGCGTCTATAAATCCACACCTCAGTCCACTACGTCACATCCAAGCGTCTATGAGTCCACACCTCAGTCCACTACGTCATACCGAAGCGTCCACGAGTCCAGCGATAAAAGAGGTAAATTTGAGGAGGCGAATGGACTTTAATACGTGACTGTGGGTGGACTCTACGTAAGGGTGAAAATGACAAATCCTGTGTATATTTGTAAAAGGCAATTCCCGCCACACCCCACCAAAAAATATAATATTCTCACGTTATTCTCACGTTATACTTATTCTTCTTACCTCTTGACTGCTGACGCTCTCCTGTTGGTTTAAAGGGCAGTGTCTGATGCTAGCTCTTGTAAAATACGTTTAGTGAGTGAAAACAAAATGAAGCGTAAAGTAAGATGGTGATGACTGGCTTTACGATGAATATTTTCTCTCTCTCTCTCTCTTTTACAACAGAATCCGTTCCCTTACTATCAGAAGCTGCATATGTGGGACCATTTGCAAACGTCTTCAACAGAGATCTGCGCTTCCCTACATAGAGCTGAGTGGTCTACCTTACAAAATTATGTTATGTAAAGTCTGTCCACTGAAGAGAAGGCCTTGAACTGTAGCGGCCGGCTTGTATACGCCTGACATGAGCGGCCAGGTTTGCTATACATGCCCAAGCCGTGTTTTGAAGGACCTGAAGAGCAAATGACTCGTGGAACCGAAAAAAAATAAAAACAAAACAAGCTCCCGTGCGCAAGGGTATAGATGCGAGAAACGTTTCGGGTGAAAGGTATAGATGCCAGAAACGTTTAGGGCATAGATGTGAGAAACGTTTCGAGTAAGGGTTGAGAAGTGGGTGTGGAAACTACTGGAGTGGAAGTGTACGTGAGTGAGTGTGTGTATGTAATCAGGAGAACCTCAATACGATGCCAAGAAATCTGTATCAAATGTAATGGCATAATGTTATATCCTCTTATATGCTCTCTCTCTGATCGGATCCTGGTCTACGTGATTGGCAAGCACCACCAACCCAACCTCCGAGGCTCACACACACACACACACACACACACACACACACACACACACACACACACACACACCATCAGTAAGAGTGGCTTGTACCGACTGGCAGACTCCAATCTAGACAAAAGCTGCCACTGCTATCACCATCACCATCATTAACACTACCACCACCACCACCACTGCTATCACCATAACCATCATTAACACTACACACACACACACACACACACACACTGCTATCACCATCACCATCATTAACACTACCACCACCACCACCACTGCTATCACCATAACCATCATTAACACCACCACCACCACTGCTATCACCATAACCATCATTAACACTACCACCACCACCACCACTGCTATCACCATAACCATCATTAACACTACCACCACCACCACCACTGCTATCACCATAACCATCATTAACACTACCACCACCACCACCACCACTGCTATCACCATTACCACCACCACCACCACCACCACTGCTATCACCATAACCACCACCACCACTACAACCATTACCACCACCACCATTACCACCACCACCAATACCACCATTATCATCACCACCACTACCATCATTACCACCACCTACTACCACTACCACCACTATCTCCTAACACCATTACCTCCACTGCCACCACCAACACTACCACCACCATTACCACCAGCACCATCACCACTAACATTACTACCACCACCACCACAATTACCAGCATTACCACCACCACCCCCATTACCACCACCACTACCACCATTACCACCACTCCTGACTGCTCCTCCTGTCGGTCATTACACACCTCACATCCTTTTATCGAGGCCTCTCTCCCTGTACTCTTACACTGCAGTTCGTTCACCTTAACTTGCCACAGATTTTCGTCCTTTTGCAGCCCATTTCACGTAGCTCAGTGGTAGAGCGAGAGATTCCTACAGCTCTACATTTTTTCCGTAGCACTTCTTATTATTCGCAGCTCTGTGGCGGAATAAAACAGCACTGTGGTTCTACATCCTTTCCATTGCACTTCTTCGTGACTAGCACCACGTTTTAATCTCTTGTTACACCTCATATATGAACAAGACAACACTACACCTCTTCATCCTTCCCACATCACCTCTTCGTGACTAGCATCATATTTTCGTGTTAACCTCTTCTTACAACTCAACATTCAGAACGGAGAGACGGCAAACGGAGAGACTGCGGGGACGGCTCAGTGTGCTGGTGTGGGCACTGGTGTGGCAGTGGGAGTTGGATACGAACAGACGATCCAGGGTAGGCACCAATACTAAATGAACCGCCCCCACAACACGAAAAATTGCGCAACGTAGTAGAGAAAGTTGTATATAGACACTAAACACATCTCAATACAACGGAGTACCTTATATTCTACATCTCAACACCTGCGGCTGAACTTGGACCCTCTCTCGCGATGAACAGGGTACAAGATGGGCCGAAATTGTTCCATCGTGAAAATAAACCAGAAAATAAACCAGACTCCAGTATATGCGCATTTTTTTCCTCCCCTGAACAATTAGTGTATACTGTGAAAAGAAGGACAATGAGAGAGAGAGAGAGAGAGAGAGAGAGAGAGAGAGAGAGAGAATGGAAGCAGTGAAAAGCGGAATGGCGTGGGGGAAAGAGGGAGACAGAAAGAAGGGAGTGACAAGAGAGAAAAGGGTGGGGAGGGACGGAAGGGGAGGAGGAAGGGTGGGGAGGGCGAGAGGGAGGGAGGGAGGCATTGGATGTTCACAATAGCTACTTCCACCCTCCCTTTCTCTCTCTCTCTCCCTCCCCCCTTCCCCAAACTCTCTCTCTCTCTCTCTCTCTCTCACTCGCTTTCACTGCACCTCTTCGTATAACCCCTTCCTTTCTTCCTCCCTCCTTAACTCTTCACTTATCCTTCCGTTCTTTCTTCTTCTTTCTTTCCTTCCTTCCCTCCCTTCCCTCATTCCTCCTACCCTTCCTACCTCTCTTCTTTCCTCTAGCCTCCCTTCCTTCCTTCTTCCCTTCTCACCTCTCTTCCTTCCTCTGCTCTCCCTTCCTTCCTCCTTCCCCTCCCCTCCTTCCTCCCTCGAGACAATCCATCTCTCCCCTCACTTTACTTCCATTCTCTCTCTCTCTCTCTCTCTCTCTCTCTCTCTCTCTCTCTCTCTCTCTCTCTCTCTCTCTCAACCATCTGTTCCACTGTGCCCCATGCAAAATGTAAAAATATATATCTATTTGCATCTATATATATGGTATACAGATAATCACAATATGCATGGTTGCTGCTACTGATCCATTATGAAAATGACTGGATGTTAATGAAAAAAATGAGTGAAATATCGCGTCCCACGACACAATTTGGAAAAAAATGAATGTTGACAGAAAATATAATAAGATGAAACATTCCAGTCATTAAAAACAAAAAACAGGAAAACTCAATCAAATGTTCGTGAAAATAAGAAAATAATAATAATAATAATAATAATAATAATAATAATCCTGTCACAGCCTCTTGCCTCGTACTCTGCGATAATGAAAGACGAGTATGCACAGCTGAGAACGTATCAGCCTATGAGTGTTAATACTGCTGCGACTAACCCTCTCACGGTCAGGGCGGCTCTAGATTGTACTCCAGATAGCTCCAACCGATTTCATTCAGCTGATTCGTAGGAGCCAGCGTTAGCATCGAATCTTGACGGAAAAAATATCCTCAACCTCGTCTCTAAGCTGAACAAAAACGACTTTGTTTGAATAAGGGAAATTTATGAGAGTAGAGATGCTCGCTTTACTGAACCCCCCCCCACCTCTCTCTCTCTCTCTCTCTCTCTCTCTCTCTCTCTCTCTCATAATTTTCACTTTCATCGATTTCTTTCCTTCCATCTCTCTCTCTCTCTCTCTCTCTCTCTCTCTCATAATTTTCACTTTCATCGATTTCTTTCCTTCCATCTCTCTCTCTCTCTCTCTCTCTCTCTCTCTCTCTCTCTCTCTCTCTCTCTCTCATAATTTTCACTTTCATCGATTTCTTTCCTTCCATCTCTCTCTCTCTCTCTCTCTCTCTCTCTCTCTCTCTCTCATACAACACACACATGACAGACCTATTAGGGGAATTATGTATGTGTGTGTGTGTGTGTGTGTGTGTGTGTGTGTGTGTGTGTGTGTGTGTGTGTGTGTGTGTGTGTGTGTGTGTGTTATCAGTTAGGTCCACCTTTCCTTCTCTCCCTTCGTTTCTTTTTCTCCCCTCCCTTCCTTCCCTCCCATCTTCCTTTCTCCCTTCCCGTTATTTTCCTCCCTCTCTCCCTTCCTTCCCCCCTACCCCACTTACCTTTCTATCACTTCTCTCCCTTTCAATCTTTTCCCTCCCTCTCTTCTCCCTCCTCGATTTTTTTTGTTCTCTCTCTCTCTACCCCCCTCCTTCCCTCCCAGTATCCCTCCCTTCTCCCTCCAAACTTTTTTTTTCATCTCTACCCTCCTCCCTTCCTCCTCCTCCTTCCCAACCATCCTCCCTGATTTCCTCCCTTTTTCCCAACCCTCCACCCTTCCTGCTTACTCCTCTCCTTCCTCTCATCCCTACCCTCCTCCCTCCTTCCCTACCATCCTCCCTATCTCCCTACCCTACTCCCTCCTTCCCTACCATCCTCCCTATCTCCCTACCCTACTCCCTCCTTCCCTACCTTCCTCCCTATTTTCCTACCCTCCTCCCTATTTCCCTACCTCCCTCCCTATTTCCCTACCCTCCTCCCTATTTCCCTACCTTCCTCCCTATTTCCCTACCCTCCTCCCTCCCTCCCATTTCCCTACCCTCCTCCTTCCTTCCCTACCTCCTGTCTTACCTTCCTTCCTCCCTCTCCCCCTCCTTTCCTTTATCAGCTAGACAGGAAGCAGCCCCTCTTGCCTATATTTTCTCTCCCTTCCTCTCAATCTCCCCCTCCTCTCTCTCTCTCTCTCTCTCTCCTTCCCCCTTTACCTTCCCTCCTTCCTTCCCATTCCCTTTCTCTCCCGTATCTCTTTAACACTTTCTTCTTACCTTTTCTTCCTTAAATTTATCCGTTCTGCCTCTCTCTTTATTTTACTCCTTTCACATCTACTTTCCTTCCCTCCCTTCCATCTCCTCCTTTCCTCCTCCTCTCCACCATTCCCTCCACCTTCTTTCCTACCCTCCCTTTCCTCTTCACCCTACTCCTTCCGTCCCATCATTTCACTTCCTTCTTTCCATCAACCCTTCCTCCCTCACTTCCATCTTCTCATTCCTTCTTCCAACTAATTCTTTCTCCTGTCTGCTCGCCCTCTCTTCATCCTTAACTCTTTCCTCCCATCTTTTCATTTTCTTCTTTCAGTTAATCCTTCTACATTCATCCAAGCTTTCCTCCTTCCTTCCTCCTCCTCTCTCCTTCCCTCCATCACACAGTCCCTCTCACAAAACCTCCATTCTCCTCACTTCTTCCATCAAACATCCCTCCTCTCCCTCTTACCTTCCCTATTTCGTTCCTTCTCTCCCTCCTTCCTTCCCTCCCTATTTCGTTCCTCCTCTCCCTCCTTCCTTCCTTCCCTATATCGTTCCTCCTCCCCCTTCCTTCCCTGACACAATCTCTCTCACCATACCTCCATTCCCCTCACCTCTTCCATCAAACATCCCTTCTGCTTCCTCCTTTCTCTTTCCTCCTTCTTCCTCCTTTCTCTTCCCTCTTTCTCTCCTCCTTCTTCCTCCCTTCTCTTCCCTCTTTCTTTCCTCCACCTCATCTTGCTTCTCCTCCCTCCCGTCACTCCGTCTCTCTCATCACACCTCCATTCTCCCCAGCTCTTCCATTAAACATCCTCCTCCTCCTCCTCTTCCTCCCTACTCCTCCTCCCTACCCGAAAATTGCCTTCCTCCAGAGACAAACTCCTCTCTCTCTCTCTCTCTCTCTCATCTAGTCTCCCCCATCTTTCCACCCAATGCTTTCTTCGATCTCTGCAATGAAGCACCCTTTTTTCTTTTTTTATTAGTCTGTTTACGCTCAAAAATTCAGAAGTATGAACGAAAAACAAGATGGCGTGTCCTCATCAATTATTTTTTTTATTATTATCATCATCATCGCCCTCATCATTACAATATTATTATTATTATTATTATTATTATTATTATTATTATTAATGGTCGTGAAATAAGGCATGTGGGTTCCGTAGAATTTATTGTGTTTATCCCTCTGCAATGATTTCTCTCAGCTGACAAAATCATCAGGTGTAAGTCTGAATGAAATACTACGGTGATTTAAAACCCTCCCTTCCTTATCTCTCCCTCCTGCCTCCCTCCTCCCCCTTCTGCTCCCTCCATACACCTTTTCCTCCTCCCCTCCCCCTCCTTCCATTCTTCCTTTCTACCCACAAACCAGCTCTCCCCCTCCCCTCCACCCTCACACTTTATTGTATACTTTTCCTCCCCTCCCTTTTTCTCCCCTCCCTCCCTCCATTCTGCTCGCTAACCACCATTCTTTCCCCCATCTCTTCCTCTCCTACACTGCATGCCTTCTTTTCCTCCCTCCTTCCATCCTACCCGCAAACTCTCTCTCTCTCTCTCTCTCTCTCTCTCTCTAACCCCCCCACCCCCTCCGCTCCAGCTGACGGCACCCACACCTTCTCGTACGTCTGGCAACCCCAGCCGCTCCTCAAAAATAAACAGTAAAAATCAATACAACAATCTAGTCTCCCGCTTATAACTCCAAAGAATCTCGAATCGCGGCAAAATCGCATGCTTCTACGCTCCGGTTACTGACGTGCTGAATTATTATCCGGGATCAAAAAGGAAGTTGAGGGAAAAATGCGGCGAGTATTTGAAATTTTTGGGCGCGACTTGGCAACTGAAATTCAAATCTGACGCGAGCCGGCATCGTTTTGAGAGTCGTTATTATTCATGTAAAGATAGTATTACAATTTTTGTTACGAAGCTACTGTAAATATTTAACGTACCTGTAATATATATATATATATATATAGATATATATATATATATATATATATATATAAATATATATATATAAATATATATAATATATATCATTCAAAATTAGTACCTCAGAATTTTTTCAAACATTCTCATGGACAGAATAATTACACCTTTTTTACTTTAACCTGACCTAAAATTAACTGTATGATATGAAGCACACAATGAAAAAGAGTAGGTGAAGGAAGAATATTTTCTGTCATTTTGGAGGAATGAGGAATAGGAAATGCCGGGAGAAAATTTTCGGCGAAGTTTAAATCAAGGCTGTACTGTCCCTATATTTTTTGCCTGCGGCGATAGCCAGTAGGTTAATGAGTGGCCAGCGTTCTTCTGCTTCTGACGGATTTGTTAAAAGGAGGCCTTTGGAGACATAAAAGTGGTACCAAGTGAAGCAATTTGACAAAAGGAATCCAACTCTGCCATCAGCTGACACCTGGGTGGCGCCATCCAGCAACAGCTTTAGTAAAACTGCTTAATTTAAGTCTATTGAGACACACAAGAGCCTCGTCGCAGGTCCCAGGATAATTATACTCTTGTTTCTATCTCAACCCTCGCAGTTACTACAATCGCCTTTCTTACAACCAGTTACAATTACAATCCCTTGGGACAGACGACGCCTTTTTATACTATATTCCTGTCGTCGAGACATCATGTTATTCTGATCAGGAGACAGCCTTATTTACTGAAGATAATGATGACGGCTTTAACTGACTCTTCCAGACAGAAAAAGGTTTCTCCTGTGCTTAATAAGACAGTGTGGAGATTGCAAGAATAAAATAAAAACATACGTCAAGGTACTGAACAGATTAAGACCACAACCACAACCATCAACCACAACCAGCAGTCAACCACTAAAACCTCTATCCCAACCCCAACCACAACTACCAAACACGACAATCCCAATTCCAATCCCAATTACCAGTCAACCACCACAACCACAATCCCTACCTCAACCACAACTACCACAATCAACCACCACTGTCACAAACACTGAAAACATGACATCCTGAGATTAACGGAAAAGGTCGACCGGTAAAATTCAAATCTCCTGCCCGGCCAATGAGAGAGAGGAACACAATATCCGGGCCTCTGATTGGCTGGCAGAAAAACATAGGGAGGAGAAGAGCCAATCACCTTTCTTTGTGATTAGTGGAGAGAGAGAGAGAGAGAGAGAGAGAGAGAGAGAGAGAGAGAGAGAGAGAGAGAGAGAGAGAGAGCTGGAGGGACTAACTCAAAAAAATAAGAAGGTACAGAGAAAGGAGGAACGCGGAAAGATTGAACACAGTAGAAATGAGAGAGAGAGAGAGAGAGAGAGAGAGAGAGGGGGGGGGAGAGGGGTAGTGTTTTTGTCATCAGTTGGTCTCTTAGGAACTCGCTCCGCTGGTCTTACTCAAATCCCCAAATTTCGTGTATGGTCATATTTTGCTGTTTTCTCTACTATACTCTTTTTACTCTAACTTGGCCCAAAATCTTCTTCTCCCCATCTTGAATGCTGATGTGTGACAACAGAATAACACTACAATCTGGTGCTAGTCACGAAGAAGTGCTATGGAGAGGATGTAGGAGCATAGCATAGTCTTCTTCCTGATGGGTTAACGCAGACAATGGGTAATCACTTTATTTTTCGTTCTTGCTGACATCAGACGGTTTTATTCAGCTGAGGGAGGATTTTTATGAGAAATTAGAGTTATCCCGACCATGAGAGAGCTAATGGTAACAGTACTGACTCCGAATCCTATGTCTCTCCCTCTCTCTCTCTCTCTCACTCTCATATATGCCCGTTTTCTACACTGACGGGGGTCTATGCTAATCCAGTGTTGTGCGAAATAAACCGTCTCTGAAGTGCATAACAAGGTGCTTTCTTGGCCAGGGCTGCTCCTTTGATGACACTCACACTACACCGCCGCCTTACACTTGGCATTAAGTGAGAAGGAGGCACAAAACGAGGAAGGGGGTGGAGGAGGAGGAGGATAATGGTGGTGGTGGTGGTGGTGGTGGTGGTGGTGGTGGTGGTGGTGGTGGTGGTGGTGGTGGTGGTGGTGATGATGATGATGATGATGATGATGATGATGATGATGACGACGACGACGATGATGATGATGATGATGATGATGAGGAGGAGGAGGAGGAGGAGGAGACGGTGAAGAATCAGCGGATGATGATGATGATGATGAAGAAGATAAAAAGAAGAGGACGAAAGAATCAGAGGAGGAGAAAAAAATATATTTCCCACAATTTTAATCACTGCAGAGGCTTACTGACCTATGGAGGGTTAGACACAGCTTTAATCAATTATACTAAAAAAATAAAATAATAAAATAAATCGCAGAATAAAATCATATGGTGGTAGTGAGAATATAATGACCTTTGCTTCACGACTATTTAAAGGAGCAATTTTGACTGCTACGGACATATTTGCCTTTTTTTCTTTCTTTTTTTTATTCATGCAAACGCCAGACGAATTTGTTCACCTAAAACCCCAGCGTTGAGGGAATCACAACCAGTGTTAAATAATTATCCTCTGTTTTATCACCCTTCTTCATTCTGGCTTTGCTTTGGCTTCAGGTGTTTTATGTCTTCTTTTCTACCTGCCATCCTTTATTACCTGGTTCTTTGTTCACCTGTCACTGCAACACACACACACACACACACACACACACACACACACACACACACACACACACACACACACATAATCTCCCCCCCTTCTCTCTTCCTCAGATCTTATTATTACCACGGTTCTCCTTCTTACTCTTTTCTTCTGCCTCTCCTACATCTCTTACCCTCCTTCCCTCCTTCTCATCCTCTCACTTCTCACTGTCCCTTCCTTACCCCCTCCTCCACTCTCTTGTTCCCCTCCGAACCTCCTCCTCCTCCATTACTCTCCCCCTTACCCCTTTCACCTTCTCCTCTTCCTCTCTCATTTATTCTCCACCCCCTCCATCTATCCCTCCACCTCCCCAACTTCCCTACTCCAAGCATCTCTTTATTTTTCGTTACTTTCCTCTTCTGCCCCTACTCCTCCCTGTCGTCCTGTCCTTCCTTACCCCTCCATTCTTCATCTCTCTCCTCTCCTTCTGCTCCTCCTTCTCCTTCATCTCCTCCTCCTCCTTCCCTTCACCTCCCCCTCCTCCATCTCTTGCCCTTCACCTCAGAATGTTCATTTTCTTCCTTATCCATTCTTTGCCCCTGCTTCCCGTCACCCTCCTCTCCTCCCCCTTCTCGCCTCTTCCCCTCTCTCCTTCCCTCCTCCTCTTTCCTTTCCTCTCCAATCGCCCACTTTTTTTTTTCTCCAGATTTCTTCTTCGCCTCTACTCTTCTCTCCCTCTTTTCCTCCTCCTCTAGTCTCTCTTCCTTCCTCCCTTCATCTCTCCTCCATTCTTCCTCCGTCATGTATCTCTTTTTTCCTTATTCCGGTCTTTAATTTTCAAGTATCTCTCATTCTTCCTCATTCGCCTTTCTCTCCTCTCTATAACCCTCTCTAAGCCTCGCCCTTATTCTCCCCTCTCCTCCAAGCATCTTTCCTCCTTTATTCCTTCTCCCTCCCTCCCTCCTCCTCCCTCTTTTCTCCCTTTATCATCATCTTAGTCCCTTTTCTTCCCTATTCCTTCTTTTCAACCCCTCCCTCCTTCCCTCTTTTCTCCTATCACCTCCTCCAAACACCTCTCTCTTTCTCGTATATCCCCCTCCAACGCCCCCTCCATTCCTCCCTCTCAACTTTATCACCTCCTCCAGCATCTCTCTCTCTCTCTCTCATATTCCTTCCTCCCACCTTTCTTCTTCTCTCTCATCTCCTTGTTCTTCCTTATCCTCCCCCTCCCTCCTCCACCCCTATCATCTTTTCATTTCCCTCCTCCCTCCCTCTCATCATCTTTTAATACCACAACTTTCCCTCATATCTTTTCCTCCCTCCTTCCTTCTTCTCTCTCATATCCTTCTTCTTCCCCAATCCTTCCTCCATCCCCTATCACCTCCTCCCTCGTCCTTCCTCATTCCTTCTCCCTCCCATCACCTCCTTATTTCCCTCCTACTCTCCTTCTTATCCCTTCAGGCATCTCTCTCCCATTTTCCTTCCTGCATCCTTCCTTCTCTCTCATGTCGTCCTTCCTTATTCCTTCCTTTCTCCTTCTTCCATTCCTAATACCCTCTCCTTATTTCCCTCCTCCCCTCTTCTCCCTCTCTTAACTCCTCCCCCATGTCTTTCTCTCCAATATTCCTCCCTTCCTTCTCCTTATCTCCTTCCTCCCCCTCCTTCCTTCACTTCTATCACCTTACTTCCTTCCTCCATTGCCTCCCTTCTTTTGTCTCCCTGTCACTTCCTTATTTCCCTCCTTTTTCCACCTTCTCCCCTCCCATCAAATCCTCCTTATTTCCGCCCTCCACCCCTCTCCTCCCTCCTTTCCTCCCATCACCCTACTTCCTCTCTCCACCCCTCCATCCTTTTCTCTTCCTATCATTTCTTCATTTCCCTCTTCTCCTCCCAGCACCCCCTTATTTCCCTCCGGCTCCTTATCACCTCTCCAAGTCTCTCTTTCTCTCTCTCTCTCCCTCAATCTCCTCTCCTATCATTTCCTTACTTCCAACCTCTTTCTTCCTTCTTTCCCCCATCACTTCCTACCCTCCTCCCTCCTCTCCTCCCATCATCTCCTGATTTCCCTCCCTCTCCCCCTTATCACCTCCCCAAGCATCTCTCTCTCTCTCTTATTCCCCTCCCCCCCGCTGACACAGGACAAATAAGGCGATAAAGAGACTAGTTTACGGCCCCTCGCCACTCCACGACCCGTATATACCCGCCCCGTCGCCGCGATATCTCCGCCTTGTGTAACCGTGCCCCCCCCCCCAAAGAAAGGAAAAAAAGAAAAAAAAAAGGGACATTCCACCTTGACTTCGATTTTGATATATTTCCACGCTTTTTTTCTTTCTTTCTTTCTTTGGTACGTTTTGGTGTAACTTTTCTTGTTTTGTTTCTCTCTCTCTCTCTCTCTTCGGCTTTGCTATATTTCCATCTTTGTCTTCTCTTTTCCCTTTTCTCGTCTGTTTTGCGTTCTGACGTATCCCTTTCCTTCCACTCTGTACTCCCACTTTTTCTGATTTCCTTCGCTTTCATCTACGTTACTATCTAATGTGTGTTATATTTTCTTCAATTTTGCTCTAATCCCACTTCTCTTCCTCCTTTTCTTTCTCCCCGTCTTTTTGTTTTTGCATTCTAGCGTATCCTTCCTTTCCTCTGGTTTTCGTATTGTCACTTTCTTCGTCTGCTTTGCTTTTTGGCTTTTTTCTTCTTGCCTTTCCTTATCATGTGTCTTGGTTTCTGGCGTATAGGAAGGAGCATTATTTCTTTTTTGTTTTTGTTTGTGGTGTATGGGACGGAAGCCTGTACGATCAGTTTTTTATGTAAATTATGTCTTTTTTTTTTTTCCGATTTTGGTATATGCCCATTTTCTTCTTCCTCCTCCTCCTTCTTCTTCTTCTTCCTCCTCCTCCTTCTTCTTTTTCTCCTCCTGCTTCTTCTTTTCCTCCTCCTGCTTCTTCTTTTCCTCCTCCTCCTCCTCCTTCTTCTTTTCCTCCTCCTCCTTCTTCTTTTCCTCCTCCTCCTTCTTCTTTTCCTCCTCCTCCTCCTCCTCCTTCTTCTTCTCCTCCTCCTCTTCTTGTTTTGGATCAAGGTGAATAAAAAGAATTCCAGCATCACCTGTTTTTCCTATCTTGGTCTCTGGCGCCTCCCTCCCTCCCGTGCTTGTAACATATTCGCTGGACATGTGGCGTGCGTGGTGTGTAGGCGGGCTGCTGGGCTTCAGGGAACGGGCTATTGAAGTGTATGTCCAGAGTCACAGGCATAAAAATAACTCCTCCCTCCCCCACCCCGTCCTTTTTTTTCGTGCATGAGCTTCTGGCGTTGGAAAGGAAGGATGTGGTTCTCTCTCTCTCTCTCTCTCTCTCTCTCTATCTATCTATCTATCTATCTTTCTATCTATCTCTTTGGCGTATAGGAATTAAGGAAAATTCTGGTGTCTGTACTCTGTTACCACCCGCTTAATGACTTGTGGTGGACAGCTAGTGTGTGTGTGTGTGTGTGTGTGTGTGTGTGTGTGTGTGTGTGTGTGTGTGTGTGTGTGTGTGTGTGTGTGTGTGTGTGTGTTCGGCCCCTAACTTTTGAAAGCCTTGACCTACAAACCTTATTCCATGTAAGTTGACAGCAGTTGATCAAAACTAGGTCAGGGGTCAAAGGCGAAGAGCAATGGAGAGAGAAGAAAATAATGTACTCCAGGTAAGTAGTTGTTCACCGTGCCATGGTTCATATTAACTAACGTAAGGGCTTGGCAGAGGTGTGTGTGGGATGGAACAGTGGCAGGGCAGGGGCAGTACACCCTGGGCAGTATGCTCACTCATTAAGGAAGCTCCCTAACACCTTTTCCTATGCTATTTATCTTGCTAGTTACACCTGTTCTATTCTGTGTTAAATTCTTCCAACACTGCCATACGCAGCAAAAATAACGTACAAAAGGATATTAACCAGTCATATCCAAAAACAAATCGCTAAGGAAAAGGTGTTAGGGGGCCTCATTACTCGACCCCTGTGAAACTAAGCACTGCATGTCAAACGGTACTGGTAGTGTCAATGTTTAAATTAAACTCCATGGAATAAAATGAGGACGGAGGGGAGACAGCAGAGGGTGGGCTGGTGGACAAGAATATGTGGGATGAAATGGAATCAGGTGGTTGGCCAGAATACGTGGAGCACACCCTGTGAAGCTGGCCGTTGTGGGTTTGGTGGTGTTGATTATGTGACGGTTTGAAGCGAGTTTTTCTCCATGAAGAACAGTAAGAAAGTAGACAAGTGTTGCTCTCAAATACTTAGGTCTTACGGCAAAGGTAAATACTCTACCTGGCACACAGACAACACTCACAGACACAGAGAATTTACAAGAGAACACGCAGATCCAGAAAAAAAAAAAAAAAAAAAGCAAAGGTGTTGTCTTGGTTCATGGGCATCACTAGATCCTGGTTTCTCACCCCACCGCCAAGGGGAAAGAGATGGGCTCCCTCCTGTAAATGGCAGCCTATTGTCATTCTTGCAGCTCAACAGATTTTCCACGCTCATTCAATTTATCCTGATTTATAAATAACTGAGTGGGCTGCACCTCCTACCTTCACTTCACTCATGGTTTTTACAGGTCCGCCCACTGACTCTTACGGCAAGGTTGGGGACACGGTGGTTAGGGTATTCACTGTGTACATCTTCAGCCATCTAATGAGATAAACAGAATTCTAACTACAGTGGGATTGTTTTCACCTGACGGAACTGTGCATTTTCCACAACGTGAACATTAAGTGGCAGTTCCATGACAATCGATAGGCCTTAGTTATAGGGCAGGAATGAGTCTCCTCAGTTACTATTGAAAAAACAACTCCAGTCTGAGTACACCTGGCTATCAACTGACCACAAAAGGCCTAGGGATATTTGTCAGGTTAAAACAAGTGCAGTATAGCACACACACACACACACACACACACACACACACACACACACACACACACACACACACATACACTTACGGGTCTCTGAGGATGAAATGTGATTCCGCCTCCATAGTCCTGGCCAGCACCTCCATGCCAGGCGGCCACTCCGACCTCATGTCATCTCCGGAGGGCTGGTCACCGGTACTCCCCAGGCTCTTCTTACGTCCAAGGTCAGAGGTCTGCTTCGCAAATGTGGGCAGGTCATGGGAGGTCACGTCACTGGTCTTTTCAGGTCTCGGGTCTTTGAATCGATGTGAGATTAATTTAGATGTGATAGGAATGTCGAATGTGGGGGTCAAGTCAGGTCCTGGGGTTAATTTTGATGCTGAGGGGGCTGTGGTTGGGTCAGAGGAAGTTCCTGTGTCAGAGAGTGAGGTCAGGTCAGGAGTCAGGTTAGATATTGGCGTGAGATCTACTGAGGTCAGCCTAGAAGACGAAGCTAGGTCAACTGTCTTTTCAGCAGGTGGAGTCACGTCAGAGGTCAGGTTAGATGCTGATGTCAGGTCTGGGGAAGTCACAACAGCTTTATCATCTACGGTCAGGTCATGAATAGAATTAGTGTTTGCAGTCATGTCAGGTCCTGTGAGGTCAGTCAAGGATGTTATGTCAGAAGTCGGGTTAGGAGTCAGGCCACCAGATGACTTCAAGTGTGAGGTCATGTCATTGGGTGGTATCTTTGGGTCAGAGGTCGGGGCCAGATCAGGTAAGGTCAGGTCACCCTCTGAAGTATGGTCTGGTGAAGTTAAGGTCAGGTCCGTGGGTCGAGTGTCTGATGGTGGAATGAGGTCAGAGGTCAGGGTCAATGGCGGGTCAGGCTTGTTGGTCAGGTCATTAATGGATACCGGGTCAGGTCTTTGGGTGTGCTTGGGGGTCGTGTCCGAGGTGACGTAGCGCATGAATGAAGTCACTGAAGTAACATCAAAGGCTGAGGTCATGTCAGGGGAGTGACTTGCCTCTGGGGTCAGGTGAGGGTCTGCGTCAAGGCTCCGGGTGGGTCTAGGCTTGGTAGTCAGGTCCAGTCCACGAGTAGGCTCTGCAGTCCAGCCTGAATCAGAAACAGGGGCTGAAACCAGGTCAGGAATTGGGGTATTCTTGGAGGTCAGGACACCGGTTTGGAGAGTCGGGTGAGGAGCAGAACGAGTCATGTCTGGCTTGGTAGTGATCAAGCTGGTAAGGGCTGGCTCAGAGATCAGGCCGGGTTTTGAAATGATATCGGATTTAAGGTTAGGATTTGAAGTCATGTCAGGGCTGTGAACGTGCTCAAAAGCCAGGTCAGGGGCCAAGGTGGAAGGGGGACTGTGCATGGTCTCTGGGGTCAGGTCAGGATTTAAGGTCAGGTCAGATGACATACTGGTCGGGTCGTGGGTGAAGTCAGGTGTGTGTGTATCCTGAGCCGACACATCAGGGGTCAAGTCAGGGGAGGTCAGGTCAGAGGTTGTAAAGGTCGGGTCTGGTGTGTCATCGGGCGTCAGTTCAGACGTAACTGGAGTCAGGTCCGGTGTGCTGTGGGAAGTCCTATCAGAGGTAAGAGGAGTCAGGTCATCTGTGTTTGGGGAGATCAGGTCAGGGGTCACAACAAGACTCTGCACTTTTTCAGGGGTCAAGGAAGCCATGTCAGGATTATGATGCAGAGTCAGGTCAGGTGTGTTGGGTGAAGTCGGGTCAGGGGTTAACACGATGCTCTGTGGGTTCTTGGAGGTCAGGTCAAAGGTCGAAGAGGTGGAGTCAGGTCCAGCGTGGGTCAGGTGAGGGCAGGTGAGGGCGACTGAGAAGAGGAGGAGGAGGAAGGCGGTATCGTGGTGAAGGGCCGCCATCTTGAATACGAGGTGAATCAGCCAGACATCTGCAATGAGAGAGACGGGGGTGAGGAGATAGATAGATTGATAGATAGATTGATTGATTGATTGATTGACTGAGAGAGAGAGAGAGAGAGAGAGAGAGAGAGAGAATCTGCAATGAGACAATGATGCAGGTGGACACACACACACACACACACACACAGAAAGAGAGAGAGAGAGAGAGAGAGAGAGAGAGAGAGAGAGAGAGAGAGAGAGAGAGAGGCGGGGCGGTGGAAATTGCCTTTGATGTTCCTGTCTCTATCATTTCCCAGTGTGCCGGCGAAAGTGAGCGAGTGAGTGAGAGAGAAAGAGAGAAAGTGAGTGGGTGAAAGAGAGACAGGAAATGTTTGAAGATGGGTGTGTCTGAAAGTGTGAGAGTGAAAGTAAGAAGTGCGTGAACAACAGTAAAAATAAGTGAGTGAATGTAAGAGAATGTAAGTGTGAATGTGAGTGAGGATGAGTAAGTGACGGTGAATAAGAGAAAATGAACAAAATCAGTAAGTGAAAGTGAGTATGAGTGGGTGAGAGTGGAAATGAATATGAAAGTGGTAATGAATGTGTGAAAGAGAAAGTGAGTGAGGGACAGAATCATTAGGAGAGTGAAAATGGGTGAAAATAATTGTAAGACTGGCTTTTAAAAGAGTTAGGAGAGAGAGAATGAACATGGAGAGTGAGAAAGTGAGTGAATGTGAGAAGTACAGTAGAGTGAGCAAGGAGTCAAAGAGAGCGAGGGAGGGTGAACAGGAATAAAGGAGGAGGACGTGCATGTCAAAGGAAATGAGAGAGAGAGAGAGAGAGAGAGAGAGAGAGAGAGAGAGGGAACTTGAGGATGAAGGGGATGAAGTGGAAAAAGTGTGAAAGGGAGCGTGCAAAGGGATGAGAGAGAGAGAGAGAGAGAGACAGACAGACAGACAGACAGACAGACAGACAGACAGACAGAGACTATAACCTAAATTACAAAAACATTATCATATCAATACATTAAAAAATACAGCAAACACACACACACACACACACACACACACACACACACACACACGAACCTTCCATATCAACGAGGTGAGGGCATACAGCACTAGAAAGGTGTTGTAATTCTTGGCTTATCTGAATGTGAACGTGGTGGACTGCAGGCTGAAAATGCCCTTCTCTTGCAGGCCACCACCCTCCTTCAGGGGTATATGAAGGGAGTTGGGGGACGTTTGCATATCACGGCAGTGGACGCCCAGTTTTATCAGTGCCACCACATGAAGGCATTCCTCTCTAGCATCATACTGTCCTGTACAGAGGTAAATTAAAGCCCCTGACTCCTGTGACTCAGCTCAACAAAATAGTCAAAGTGATGACATTTGGAGGTGCTGTACGTGGGAGGACTGCTGCGCCTGAGGGAACAGAATGTTTCATCTATGCCAACGGGGCACTGATTGAACACTGGCCTTGGGCAGAGTAGGGAATAAAAAGGGGGGGGGGGCAGTGTATGAGGGAGGGAGGTTTGAAGTGTTATTACTCTGTTCACACTAACTGGGCGGCAAACTGCTATCTCTCCACCTTAAATGTTGAGCTGTAATAAAAGCCTAAAGCTAGAATATGATGCTAGTCACGAAGAAGTTTTATAGAACGGATTCAGAGCTGAAGTATAGCCTACTCGTACTGTCACTGAGATACGGGAAACAGGCCGCAAAGGGACTGTCCGCGTAAAGTGAGTGAAGTAGAGTGTAGGTGTTGGTGTTGTATTGTTACAGACCTGGACGCGTTGGTGTCCCAGCCCTTACTCAAAAGAGGAAGAAGAAAAGGAGGGGGAGGAGGAGGAGGAGGAGGAGGAGCAGGAAGAGGGGGAGAAAAAAATTTAAATCGATTTCCTGTCGCAGCTCAGGCCTGTTTCTGCACTATCCTTTCTTTGTTCCTCCTGCATAAACAAATAATCGCTTCAATCCCATGACGTATTTTTCATTGTATTCATGCTATCTCCAGAGCACTTTATTCATTTTTGGAGAAGCTCAAACTGAAGAGGTTAGATAAAATTTCCATTCGCCCTTCACAAGACGTCTCCCAAAAATCAAATAAAATTGCCTAGAGATAAAAATGTCAATAAAATGCATCACTGGATTGAAACGACAGGCATCCTCTTGTTATTTTTATCTCCCCCCCCCCCGCCTTTTTTTTTTTTTTTCACATACCAAGATATATGACAAAATTCTGTACTCTCCTTCCCCACCCTGCCAAAACAAACCACAGTTACGACAGGGAAGTTATAGTAAGTGTGTTGGTGTATCCGGCCTCTGACCTCTGTCGTTAGAGTCATTATGCGTCACGGATCAATAGACAAACACATTAGGAAACATGACTATCAACGGTGAATATCATATCCACGTAGGCTACTGAAACTGTTTACTGTACATACGCCTCTTCACATTAAACATTTTTCATAGGTGGGAATAATTTCTACATTTTGAATAATTCATTTGTGAAACCAAGACCCACAAATATTTAAAAAGCTTTACACTGAACACAGTACCCGGCAGAAGTAAAGCGGATTAGGCCAACTGCCGTGACAATATCTCTAGTGCAGAATGCAAGAACAACAACATAATACCCACAAACTCACAAAAACAAAACAAAAACACACGGGGAAAAAAAAAATAATAGCCCAAATCATCGTACAGCTGGCAACGCGGGTTTGTTTACATCGGCACAAGGGCGATCTCGACCAGGGGATGGAAGGGGAGTTTCGACCTTACGCACCCTAGCTGAATGGCGGCATATTCGGGGCAAGAAGCAGCCATCGTACTGACAACATTTTTACAGGCAAGATAAATAAACGCGGGCAATTCTATAAGAACTTTTACACTTCTAAGATTCCGGACGAGATAAACCAAAATACAAAGGAGAAAATGGTTTTAGTCTGGGGCGCCATTGTTGTTTTGGTTGGGAGGTCTTCTTCTTCTTCCTGCTGGTACTGCGGATGTTCTGGTTATAATTATTTCCGCAGCGATAAACGATTTGGTGATACTGTAAAAGAAAGGGAGAGAGAGAGAGAGAGAGAGTGTGTGTGTGTGTGTGTGTGTGTGTGTGTGTGTGTGTGTGTGTGTGTGTGTGTCAGACGAAATTATCAGCTGCAAAAAAAGCTAATTCTATCAAGATCTAACCAACGTGTAGGAGAGAGAGAGAGAGAGAGAGAGAGAGAGAGAGAGAGAGAGAGCACCAATCAATAAATCAATAATGGGAAACAAATGGCCTCTTAACCCTTCAACTTCTGGCTGGCATCACGAGACCCATCCTTGAAGCCAAATATGCAAATTCTCGCCCTCAGCTGAATAAAATCGTCTGAAGGGGGCCAGAAAATATACGAGGCCCTTTTCTCTTGGGGGTTAATGTGGCTATACATTTTCTATACTTAAGACGATTCACTTATATCCATATTTTTTCAACACTCAAGCTCCTATAACTCTCAGCTGAATAAAATCGTCTGGCGTTACCTGGAATAAAATACTTCAGTTCCAAAAGGATTAACCCCTTCGGAGAGAGGACGTAATCTTATCCTTCCTACTCATAAACCCACACCGGTATTAGAAAATAACTTTGATAATCCACCCCCTCTATTTCTAAGTGTCTCCTGTGAATAAAATCGTCTGGAGCCAACAAAGACTAATAAATCTACGTCGTCTTACTGATCAAGTTTGCAATAATCATATCCTTCTAATAAAATAAGGTAGTTTTTTTTTTTTTCTGATGCCCCAAACAGTAGAACTAGAAAAGGATTTAATCTAGCCAGCAATTTTAACATCGTCCATGCACTACGATGATGATTGTGTGTGTGTGTGTGTGTGTGTGTGTGTGTGTGTGTGTGTGTGTGTGTGTTTGTGTGTGTGTGTGTGTGTGTGTTTGTTTGTTTTCTAACAACTCTAGTGATTTTCTTCAGTGTAAAACAACCACCATGAAACAAAAACTCTTCTTGAGATGAATAAAATCGTCTGGATATACGAATAACAAGAAAAGAGCCATTATGCTGAAAGAGTTAATTATATCCCATTCTTCTAATACATCTGTTTTCCCCCCAGAGCCCACATCAGCAGCATAGGCAAAAGATATCAAGCTGGGAGGCAATTATCAACATTAAACTCACAATCTAGCATTCAATCCCAGCTAAGTCAGATTATGTTCAGCTAAGGGTGAGTATGGGAGGGTTGTTAATGAAGCCTCTGACCTGTATTCTCGTCGGTTAAGGAAGCTCCCAAACGCCTCTTCCTTAGCGATTTATTTTGCTATTTACGGTATACCTTATGATCCTCGTCTGTCTTATTTAAATCATTCTCCTATCGCCATACTTTGCATAAGGCACAAAATTATTTAACTAGTCGGACCCAAAAATAAACAGCTAAGGAAAAGCTGCTAGAGTGAGTAACAGGAGCCCTCTCATGATGGGGAAAACTCTAGCATTCACTTTCCGCTCCCACCAGACGATTTTATTCAATTGAGTGTGTCATACGAGCCAGAGAAACTTAATACCATCGCAGATAACCCTTTCATGATGGGTATAACTCTGGCATTCTATTCCAGCTAACACCAGACGATTTGATTGAACTGAGTGTGAGTCATAGGAGCCAGAGATAATACCATCGCCATTAACACTTTCATGATGGGTATAACTCTAGCATTCCATTCCAGCCAACACCAGAAGATTTTATTCAACTGAGTGTGAGTCATAGGAGCCTGACTTAATATACATTCCCTTAATAAAATAAAAACAGCTTTCCCGTACAGCAGCATAACCGGTATAGGGCTTAATTCTGGGAAGCAATTTCAACATTAACAAATATTTCCAGGCCGTGAATTCAGGGCGACCATATTACAGAATTAAACTGTTTTTTTTGCATATATATAACCCTATGACCGGAAGTTCATTAACAACTACGACGATTAACTCACCCGGAAAAAAAAGAGGAACTGACAAAAAGGAACACGAGGACCGAGACATAAAAAGGGAAAGAAAAGAAAGATATAAAAGAAATAAAAAAGAGACGAAAAATAAAGGACGAATATAAAAGAAAAGGAAATGACAATATACCGTAATACACAACAATGAGGAGGAAACAAAAGACATAGCTACACTGCACAGCTAACCTTTATAATTTGTGTGTGTGTGTGTGTGTGTGTGTGTGTGTGTGTGTGTGTGTGTGTGTGTGTGTGTGTGTGTGTGTGTGTGTGTGTGTGTGTGTGTGTGTGTGTGTCGGTACAGAGGATAAATTCATGCGGGCAGGTTTCACTAACAATCAGGACAATTGATTCAGGAAAAAGACAAGGAGAAAAAAAAGAAAAAGAAAAACGGGAACAAAAAGCAACGGTATTTAAAAAAGAAACAGAAAAGGAGAATTAAAAGTTACAGAGAAAAAAGAAACAAATCGAGAGAAAAAAAGATCAAAACAGAGGGTAAAATTTCAAAAGAGGAAGTGGAGTAAAAATAAAAGAGAGGAAATAAGAAAGAGCAAACATTTCATAATTTCAGAGAGAGAGAGAGAGAGAAACTGGAGTGAGGAGTAATTAAAAAGCAATTCAACGCGTGTCGAGTAATTACCCTACATCCTTCCTGCAAAAAAAAAAGAAATCATTAAAGCTTACAGTAATTACCACAACTCTAATTACCTCCTTCATTAACCAGTGGACGTCTTTTTATTATTATTACTCCTGCTGTTTCTGCTTTCTACATCAGTTTTAATTACGCGACGGTGAGCCATAGAAGCCTGGGATATTTTGAGTGTTGTCCCCCCCCCCCCGTGGTAATATTTTCACCCTTCTCACATTCGGGACAACTCTAAGGCCCGTATTCTTGTGGGGTGAGGAAGCTTACTTAACACCTCTTCCTTTGCGATTTATTTTACTAGTTGCACCTTTCCAGTCTCTTGTATCATATTTATTTCTTTGTACTATCCACGTAAATTGCGTAAAAATACAAGCAATGATTGAAATGGTACAGGCAGAAATAAATCGGTAAGGAAAAGGTGTTAGGGAGCTTTCACCTAACGCCTGACGATTTTCTTCAGCTGAGTGAGTCATAGGAGCCTCAGTGTTAACATCTTCACTATTACTGTTACCTCCAGACGATTTTATCCAGCTGTGAGGAGGCTTTTCGAACTGAAGGGAAAAACAGGCCTAAATCCTCGTCTCCCTAGCAACTCTTCCTTAGCGATTTATTTTCTGGATCCGTCATTATGATTTTATGCCCTACTTATGCAGAGTATGGCAACAGGAGAATGATTTAATACACAACAGGATCGTAAGGTACAAATAGCAAACTAAATCGCTTAGGAAGAGGTGTTAGGGAGCATCCTTAACCGACGAGAATAAGGGCTAGACTTCATTAACCCCTAACTATGTAATACTTTTCAAAAACCGAATGAAAATGACTGGCAAAAAAATAAATAAATAAAAAAAATAAACATAACACGTCCGCTATGTTAATTACTCCATACTGAGGTACGGTGGAAGAAAGACAGGTAAGAGTTTCATTTCTCCCTCCCTCCCTCTCTCCCTCCCTCCCTCCCTCTCACTCTCTCTCTCTCTCTCTCTCTAACATTTCGGGGTACACAGATTAAAAAAAAAAATCAAGCTCTGTCCTGCCTCCCCCTCTCACCCAACATTTCCATCTACTTATTCCAGTCCCTATTAAGTTCAGTCCTGTCTTTTAAATTACTAGAAAATTTGTGCAATAATCCTATCAGCCCTGAATGCCACGTAAAATTAATTAGTTTCGACAAGCAGAAAAATGTTGCCTGAATGTCAAGTGCTTACAATAAATATAATAAAAAAAAAATAAGGTCTGAAATTACAAAATAAATAATTGAGTGAGAAGCAAATTATAATAAGCCTTCAAATTTTAAGACAGGACACTTTTTGATAACTTGCTTCCTGTGATGTCTTCTGTTAGTTTCTTCTTGTGCAAAAGAGGCATTACTTAGCTTCTTTAATCTGTGTGTGTGTGTGTGTGAGAGAGAGAGAGAGAGAGAGAGAGAGAGAGAGAGAGAGAGAGAGGTGGGGGAGGGGAGGAAAGAAAATGCTGAGTCTACAAGATTTGTCAAAAAAAAAAAATAAACGCACAAACTACCTTATAGTCTAGTCTTTTCGAGATGGCTGAACACACTACTTATGAAAGAATGAGGTCGTAGGCAGTGAGAAATAAAATTTTGAAGTCCCATCGTAGTGAAGGGGTTGCTGAGGACTATATTCAATCCCCTACTAATCTAAAAAAAAATCCTCAGAAGACGGCACGGTTAAGGCAAAACAATAGGTCTGAGTATAATAATAATAATAATAATAATAATAATAATAATAATAATAATAATAAACAATTCCCTCTCAAGATTAACACAATCCTCCAAAGACGGCAAGGTTAGGGCAATAAAACAGGTCTGAGAATAATAATAATAATAATAATAAAAATAATAACTAGTTAACTACTCTTACTATGAAGGCACAACATGGAAGCTTCGCCTTGGAGTATATATATAAGGTAAGTGTAATATAAACAAGATATGACGACCCTAAGGTAACTTCTTGTGTAACATTAACAAGATCTAAAGACACAAGGTACGAAGAAAGCATGTGTAAATTTCACGTCTGTCTCAATAAATGGCTGCCGGTAGCTGTATTCCTAACTGTAACTATATTCCTTTCAGATCATAAGAGGGACCACAGCTATGCATCTGAAAAAATACCGTACAGCTTAAAAGTATTTGTGGTTTTCTCTAAAACGTGTTGCAAAGAAAAAAACAGCAGATTGGAATTCGGTACCGGTACTTTCCACTAGGTTAAATGGCAAAATATTAAGCCAAAATTATTCAGCAAACATTTTTATGAAAAAGATTTTCAACCAAACAGCTGTATCTCCATTAGTTTATGAGATAGTTCAATTTCAACTATGCAATTTTTAGAATAAAAAGGAGTATATCACCTTCAAAAATAAGTCAGGGTCATTTATATTTTCACTAGGACCTGGGTTACCCTTTGGTACTTTCATGTGTAATATCACCACCATCGAAGAAAAAACGGTGAAAAGGAAAATAATAATACTGACGGAAACAAGAAGCTTCGTCATTTATATAGCGAAGCTTTATAAAATAGGCTTTGAAAAAATAATTTTGAATATAATAAAAAGTTCATAAGCCTTCATCGAAAGAAGGAGGAGGAGGAGGAGGAAGAGGAAAGAGAAAAAAAAAGGCATCTGAAATCTAAGCTTCTGTAATATTTTAGGAGCAATTTTTCCATACTTTCTATTTCAACCTTCTCACGGTGGGGACAACTCTACTACCCTCTTACAATTACCGCCAGACGATTTTATTCAATTGAATGCCAAGGGGCTTCGGTGTTAGTAGTCACCATTAACCCTCTCACGGCGGGGATAACTCTAGTATGCTATTCCAACTTACACCATAGTTATATTTATGCAGCTGAGAATGAGTCATGGGAGCCACAACTAAATCTAAACAACTGCTACAATTATTCTAAAGTTAATAAAATATCTATAACAATTAAAAAAAAAAGTCAGCAATCATTAACACTCAGCAGAATAAAATCGTCTGACAGATGGAACAGAATATTGGCGATTTCCCAACCTATGACTCAGCTGAATAAAATCGTCTGGTGTCAGCTGCAGAAAATATTACAGAAGCTTAGACCACGAAAAGGTTATTGATTCAAAGTAGCAGACTGTTAAACATTTAGAGGAATTATTACATACCAAGTAATTTCTAAACATTCCCAGTAATTATTAAACATCAGTAATTCCTAAACATTTCCAGCAATTACTAAACATTTCCAGCGATTACTAAACATTTCCAGCGATTACTAAACATTTCCAGCAATTACTAAACATTTCCAGCGATGACTAAACATTTCCAGCGATGACTAAACATTTCCAGCGATGACTAAACATTTCCAGCGATAACTAAACATTTCCAGCAACTACTAAACATTTCCAGCGATTACTAAACATTTCCAGAGATTACAAAACCCCTAATAACTACCGTACTATAAAAAAAACAGTAATCAGTAAACATTCCCGGTCGCCATTACACATTCCTAGTAATTACCTTCCTAGTAATTATTAAACACTGATAATAATTACTAAACATTCCCAGTATTTACCAAACATCCTCAGTAATTACCAAACCTTCCCAGCGGACCCTAAATGCAGCAAATAATTAAGCCCCGACAATTATTAAACATTCAAAGGTAATTTATTCTCCGTCCTCCCTGATGTAATTAAGACCATCTTGATATTAAAATGTACTTCAATGTTTTGCACTAAGGGTCATTTTCTCTCTCCTCCCCTCATCATTAACACCCTAATGACCCTCTTCCTGCTCTATCTATTCGTATCTATCTATCTATCTATCTACTCGTTATTAAATGTATTCTAATGTTTTTCACTAAGGGTCATTTTCTCTTTCCTCCCCTCATCATTAACACTCTATTTAGTCACTACCTGGTCTAGCTACCTTCATATCTATCTACCTGTCTATCTATCTATCTATCTATCTATCTACTCGTTATTAAAATGTACTCTAATGTTTTTCACTGGGGTCATTTTCCCTTTCGTCCCCTCATCATTAACACCCTAATGAGTCACTTCCTTGTCTATCTATCGACATTTTCTATCTATGCACTTGTACCCTTTGGAAGTTGAGAGAGAGAGAGAGAGAGAGAGAGAGAGAAGTGGGGAGAGGAGAAAGAAAGAAAGAAGGGAGGCAGTGAGAGTGAGAGAGAAGAGGGGGGGAAGGAGAAATAGAGGAGAGGAGGCGGGGAGGGAGAGAGGAGAAGGGAGAAAGGAAGAGAGAAGGGAGAGAGGATAGGGGAGGGAGAAGGGAGATAGGGGAGGGAGAAGGGAGAGAAGACTAAGGAGGGAGAGAGAATTGGCGAGGGAGGAGGAAGAGAGGATAGAGGAGGGAGGAGGGAGAGAGGATAGAGGAGGGAGGAGGGAGAGAGGATAGAGGAGGGAGGAGGGAGAGAGGATAGAGGAGGGAGGAGGGAGAGAGGATAGAGGAGGGAGGAGGGAGAGAGGATAGGGGAGGGAGGAGGGAAGAGAGGATAGGGGAGGGAGGAGGGAGAAAGGATAGGGACGGGAGGAGGGAGAGAGAGGATAGGGGAGGGAGGAAGGAGAAAGGACTGGGGAGAGAAGGTTGGGGAGGGAGGAGCGCGAAAGGATTGGCAAGGGAGGAGGGAGAGGACTGGGGAGGGGGGAGGGAGAGGAAGAAAGGAGAGGGAAGGGAGGGAGAGAGGGAGAAGAGGGGAGAGTGAAGGCAGGAGGGAGAGAGGGGAAGGAAGGTGCTCCCTCGTGGCCAACAGACATTACTACATCAATAACTTCCTCCTTTCCTCCTTCCTTCCTCCCTCCCTCCCCTCCCCTCCACCTCCCTCCCTATCTACTTACCTCACTGGCTGCCTCCCCTCCAAAATTCCCTCCTCTTCCCTCTTCACCCTTCCCTCCCTCCCCTCCCATCCCACTCGCTCCCTACTTATCCCCCTCGCTCCATTCTCCCTATCTTTCTCAGTCCCTTCTTCCATCCAATCCTTATTCTTTTCTTCTTCCTCCCTCCTTCCCTCCTTCATCCCTCCCTCCCTCCCTTTCTTAATAACTTCTTCCTTTCCTCCTTTTCCTTCCCCCTCTCCCTTCCTTCATTTTCTCTCCCCTCCATTCCTTCTTCTATCTCTCTCCCCTCTCTCCTTCCTCTCTCCCATTATTTTCTCTCCTTTTGCCCCACTCATCTCTTCTTTCTTTCTCCCCATTCTCCTTCCAATCCACCTCTTCTCACTCCTTCCTTCCCATCCCTCATCATCTTCTTCTTCTTCATCTTTTTCTTCATTTTCCCCCTCTTCCTTTCCTCTCTCCTTCCATTCCCTCCATCCCAGTCTTTCTCCATCTTTTCCTCTTCATTTCTCACTTTCTTCTTCCTCCTTCCAGTCCTCCTCTTCTTCCTTTCTTTCACGTTTCCTTCCCATCTTTCCTCCTTTTCATCATTTTTCAGTTTTTTCTTTTTTCCTTCTTTTATCGTCTGTTCGTTTATTTTCCTTCTTTGCTCCTTTTCCTTTTCCATAGCCCTCTTTCTGTCTACCTTCCTTCCAATCTATCCAACCATCCATCCATCTATCTATCTGTCTACCTATATCATTCTTCTTCCTTCTTAAACTCTGTTCCTTTTTGTTTTCACCTACTTTCTTCTTCCTTTCCTTCTCTTCCGCCTCAAATCTCTCTCTCTCTCTCTCTCTCTCTCTCTCTCTCTCTCTCTCTCTCTCTCTCTCCTCTTCAGAAAATATGACCCAACTTTCCCTAGAATAAAATCCTTCCTTCCTCTTAGCTTCTTTCTTTCCTCCTTTCTTCCTTCCTTCTCATCTCTTCCTCCTCCTTCTTATTTTCCATTCTCTTCTCTCCTCTCCTTTCTGTTTTTCCTCCCTCCCTTCTCACCTCTCCTTCCTTCCTCTTCGTCTCCTTTCCTCCCTTCCTCTCATTTGTTCTTTCCTTTTTGCTTCTCTCCTTCCTTCCTTTCTCTCAATATCTCTCCGTCTTTCCCTCTCATCTCTCCTTTTTCCTGATATCTTCTTCCTTCCCATTATCTCTCCTTTCATCATCTCTTCTTCCTTCCTTTCTTCCCTCCTCTCACCACTACCTTTCCTTCCATCCCTCCCTCCTGAGCATCTCCTTCGCACTTTCCTTCATAACCGCTCAATGGTCCTCTTTAAACCCATTTTCTCTTCCTTCTTTCAGTCCTTCCTTTTTACGACATGAATGAGGAAGGAAGGAAGGAAGGAAAAGGAGGGAGATAAAGAGAGGCAGAAAGAAAGAAAGAAGAAAAGACCGAGGGAAGGAATGAAGGAAATGAAGAACGATTAAAAGAATGATGGAAGGAAAGAACGATGGATGCACTGAAGGAATGAAGGAAGAACGAGAAGGACTGAGAGAATGAAGGAAAGATAGAACGAGAAGGACTAAGGGAATCAATGAAGGATAGAACGAGAAGGACTGAGGGAATCAATGAAGGATAGAACGAGAAGGACTGAGGGAATGAAGGAAGGATAGAACGAGAAGGACTGAGGGAATGAAGGAAGGATAGAACGAGAAGGACTGAGGGAATGAAGGAAGGATAGAACGAGAAGGACTGAGGGAATGAAGGAAGGATGGAATGAGAAGGACTGAGGGAATGAAGGAAGGATGGAATGAGAAGGACTGAGGAAATGAATGAAGGAAGAACGAGAAGGACTGAGGGAATGAAGGAAGGAAAGAACGAGAAGGGTTGAGGGAATGAAGAAATGAACAAGGGAAGGAATGAAGGAATGAAAGAAAGAAGTGAAGGAGAAAGTGAGGGAGTGACAGGGGTGATTACTGAAGGCACGAGCTGACTGTCTGCATCCCTTCCTCCCTCTACCACTTCATCTCTTCCTTTCCCTCTTCTTTCCCTCCCCTCTCTTCCTTATCTCTCCATTTCTCTCTTTTCTCCCTCCCCTCATCTCTTCCCTTCCTTCCATTTATCCCTTCATCTCATCCTTTCTCCCTTCCCTTCCTCCTCTCTCCCTCCACCTACCCTTTCATCTCCTTTCTCTGCTTTCCTATCCTTGTCTTTGACGGAACAGTTACTTCAGTTATAACTTATCTTGTAACAAACACCCTCGGGAGGATTAATAGGTCTGATCCTGTTTACTTTCCCTTGTACACCTTTGTACTCCCTCCCCTCTCTCCCTCCCTCCCCCTTCTCCCCCCTTCCACCTAACCACTGTCTCTTCTTTTCTTTCCTCCCCACCACTTACCACTTCATCTCTTCCCTTCATCACTTCTCTCCTTCTCATCCCCCACTACCTCCATCTACCCCTACATCTCTTCCTTCCTTCTCCTTACCTCCCCTTTTTACCTCCATCTACCCCTTCAAATGTTCCTCTCTTCCCTTCCCTTCCTACCCTCTCTCCTACCTACCCCTTCGTCTCTTTCTTGCTTCCCTTCCTTTCCTTCTCCTCTCCTTCTATCTACCCTCTTCCCTTCCCTCATACCTTGATTTTCCTTCCCTTCCTCGGCCCATTCACTTACCCTTTCATCTTACCCTTCCTCCCTCCCCCCTTGCCTTGCCTTCGTTCCCTCTCCCCTTTCGTTCCTTTTCCTCTCTTCATTCATCTCACTCCCTCCCTTCCTTCATCCCCTCCAATCTCTCCCACTTCCATTCTCAGTTTCTCTGCTCCTGAAATCATCCCTCCCTTCTCTGCCTTCCTCTCTTTCTCCCTCCATCCCTCCCTTCTCTGCTTTCCTCTCATTCTCCCTTCATCCCTCCCTTCTTTCTTTCATTCTCCCTCTTTTCATCTTCTCTGCCTTCCTCATTCTACTTGCCTTTCCCTTCCTCAATTTTATTCATTCATTCTTCACTTTCATCCCTCTTCCTTAATCTCTCTCTCTCTCTCTCTCTCTCTCTCTCTCTCTCTCTCACTAATCTGCTTCCTCCCCTCCTCCTCCCTACTCATATTTTTCCTTTTATCTTCCCGTATCTGCCACCCTGGTCTTCTCTCTCTCTCTCTCTCTCTCTCTCTCTCTCTCCACATCCTGCTATGGAAGTAATGGCCTCTTTTTTACCTACATTAATATAGCGACAAATTGAAGGGAAGGGAGGTAAGTACGGAGGGAGGGAGGGAGGGAGGAAAGGAGGGAGGAGGGAGGGAGAAAAGGAAGTAGAAAGGTAGATAAGTGCATGTAAGGGGGAAGAAGAAGCAAGGGGGGGAAAGGAGGAAAGGGAAATGAAAGGCAGGGAATTGTGGGCAAATAAGTTCCCGTGAAATATATACTATACTCTCTTCACTTTAACTTGGCCTAAAATTGCCATGTCTTCATCTGAAATACTGATAAGAGAATCATATGAAAATTTAATAATAGTCACGAAGATGTGCTGTGGAAAGGACAATACTCTAGCCAAGTTAATGTGACCGAACTATGGCAGGGTCTGTTGCCAACGTAGTAGGTGCGGAGATGTGTGGAGTGAAGTCTATGTAGGATTAAATACGGCAACACAGACGGAGACACATGATGGATGAAGCGATTGGTAGGAAAACATGGAAAGAAAGGAAAAAGAAAAAAAGATGTGAGCGGTAGTATCGTCCCCCATCGTCGCCGGTCCTGAGCAACAAAACATAAATAAAACCCCAAACTTTTCCTGTCCCATCCACACATCTTACCGCTACAATTCACTACACCATACCACACCATACTACACTATATTACACCCCACAACACTATACTTCACCCCACCCCAGCCCACTACACTACACTACACTGCACTCCACCCCACTACACTACACTAGGCTAGCATCATCGCTGGAAGTGTGAATGCCATGCACTACACTACAACAGTGTTCTGGTCACGCCATGCACTGCTACACAAGCGGACCGCAACACAACACTTATCTCACTTCATCTCATTCACACACACCCCATCACCCACTACTACTACTACCACCAACATCACTTCTACTGCAACTACCATCACTTTTACTACTACTACCGTTACTAGTACAATCACCATTACTACTCGACTGCTGCTACTACAACATCTATTACCAGCCTACTATCATTACTACTACCACTGCTACTGCCCTGAGGTTCCATACGAGTAATACTATCAATATCTTCGCCATTAATGTACGGTACCGCTTGAGGCGATATTTGGTACCGTACTATCCCCACTACATTACAACTATTTATACGGTACACAGATACGTCAAGCCATGAAACCAATCTTATCCAGTTATTATTACCAAACTTGAGAATTTTCAGGGCAACTAATCCACTGACATGACTGTATTCTCTCTAAGGATATTTTCTTCTCGCAAACCAAAAATACATCAACTTCCCTTGAGGTGACTCCAGAATTAGAAAAAAAATAAATAAACCTTGAGTTAAATAAAGAGAATTAAGATCAAGTGGTCAGTTACCGTATCAAGAGTAGGATGATTATAGACTGCCGTTTGTAAGTAGGGGATTTTACTTAAAGAATAATAAAGATAACGGCGATATTCACGGGCATTAGAGTAGTAAATCCTCCTTTACTCCAACCACTACAGCTTCACACGACAATATCAGTGCATTTGGAAGCCCTCAGAAGACTCGTGGTACAAAAATAATGCCAGTTTTATTGTTGAGCTTACTTAACATTTGGTATGCTATTAATCACTACAAGTATTTCTACGGGCAGACGTGACAGTAATATTAGATGCAATGAGAGAGAGAGAGAGAGAGAGAGAGAGAGAGAGAGAGAGAGAGAGAGAGAGAGAGAGTTCATCATCATCCAATCCTGTGTTAACCCATGAGAAGCGTAGGAACCCGGGGCTAGGCAAGTTGGTTGACATTTAAGATGAGAGTGACCTGCCTCACTCTTCCCTGAGTGGCATAACGCGAGCAAGAAACCCCAGCCACCCCTTCGATATAAACTTGTCCAGGCCCAATACGACTGGAGCGCCTTAATTACCCAATATACCATCAGGCGCCACAATCTGGTTATATGGTTACCACCCAGCGCAGTAAATGGTTTCCTGGTGTACAGGAAACCATTTGGCTTGTCGCTCAGTGTAATGTCATCCGTTGACAGAAGGAAGAGGAAAGAATGAAAGAAAGACAAAAGAGGAACGAAGGAAAGAAGGAAGGACGAGAGGAAAGGGCAGTTACTCGAGATCAGTATTACACTGGGTGAGTGGATGGTAAGCGACCCCACCTACCACTAAGTTACTACACGTATATCTGGCCGTAATACTGGTAACCCAATACACGAGCATACCGGTATATATATATTAGTTACTGGGAGGGAAGAGAGAGAAGGAAGAAGAGGAAGAGAGAGATAACAGGAATGAGAGAGGAGAGAGAGGATGAGACGAGAGAGAGGGAAGGAGAGGAAGAGAGAGAGAGAAAAAAGGAACAGGAGAGGAGAAAGAAGAAAATAAGAAAGGAAGGAGAGACGGTAGAGAGAAACTAGAGGGAAAGGAGAATAGGATATGGGAAAGAGGAAATGGGCGTGTGTGTGTGTGTGTGTGTGTGTGTGTGTGTGTGTGTGTGTGTGTGTGTGTGTGTGTGTGTGTGTGTGTGTGTGTGTGTGTGTGTGTGAGAGAGAGAGAGAGAGAGAGAGAGAGAGAGAGAGAGAGATGAATGGGGGTGAGAGATGTTAATGATAGCAGAGAGAGGGAGAGAGAAAAATGGGAGGGGGAGAAAAAAAATGGTAGAGGAAGGGAAACCTGGTAATTGGACAACCATGGATAAGGGAGGGGGAGGGGGAGGGGGAGGGGGAAGCGAGAGAGGACAGTAAGGGAGGAAGGGGAAGACATGGAAAGGGAAAGAGAGAGAGAGGGAGGAGGGGAGGGAGGGGAGTAACAGATGGGAAAGGGAGGAAGCAAAGAGAGAGGGAGAGGAAAGATGAGGAACAGAAATGGAAAGAGGAGATGTAATTAGAGACACGGAAAGGAAAGGAAGGAAGGAAGGAGGGATGGAGTGAGTGAGGGAGGATGGAAGGAACTGCTTGAGGAATGAGCAAAGGAGATAAACAGAACGAGGGGAAAGGAATGGAGGAAGAGGAGAGCATTAGAGGGAAGTAGGAAGGGGGGTGAGTAGAATACGGGGAAAAGAGGAGAAAAATGGAGATATGAAGGCACGGTGAAAGTCAGGAAGAAAGTAAGAAGGAAGAGAGGGAAAACTGAGAAATGAATAAAGAGGAAGCGGAGGAATGTGTGTGGGAGGGAGAGAGAGAGAGAGAGAACGACAGACGACGAAATATGGAGGGGAAAAAGGAGGCATGAAGGAAAGCAAAGGAGTAATGAGAGAGGGAGGGAAAAAGTGAGGGAGAAAGATACGGAGGAATGGCAGGAGAGGAAAGAGGGAAGGAGAGAGAAAGGAGGATTGAGGGAGAGACAGGAAAGAGAGGAAGGATGGAGAGAGGGAGAGAAGGTCATGAGGGAAACGCAGAGCAATGAGAGAGGGAGGGAAGAAGGGAGGGATAAGTGACAGGAGGAGAGACAGGCAAGAAAACAGGCAGGTAGGGAAGGAGAACGTGGATGGAAATAAGGAGGAAAGGCTGGAGAGAAACGATGGAGGAAAGGGAAGCATAATGGAAAGGGATAAGGGAGGGAGGGAGAAGAGTGATATGGAGGAAAGAAGGAAGGAGGGAGGTAAAGATGGAGGGAACACCTACTCCCCCCTCTCGTCTCCATTACCTGTCATGTCATCTCTGTTTTTCCCTGTCCTGCCCCACCCCTCCTGTCTCTCACCCCATTCCACCTACACGCCTCCTAATTCACTCTACCGTCACGCCGCTTTACTCACATTATTTTCTTCAACTCTAGTCCTGAAGAAGCCGATTAACCCCATGAATCGGTTGAAGATCTCGCTGTGGGGAGGGAACCTGGTCCCACCCTGACGGAGAGCTGTCTACCACAAAGGGCACCAGTTACCTACACGGTGCATGTGCTGTAGTATACCTGTAGGAAGGCCCCACAGAAGCAGCTGCTTACTTATGGTTGACGGGTCTGATCGGCCAGACAGACTAGGGTAAAGCAACAAAAACAACAACAATGATTTATTCTTGATACTTTCAGATTATTTTATTAACGTTAGCAAAGGATTCCCGTACTTAAGGGCTTAGTGAAGGCTGTGTCTAACCTCATCAGTTCCACGTCTATCGTACAGCTGAATAAAATCGTCTGTAGGTGGGAATAATTTTGGAAATACGCAAAGTGACTGGAAGGGTAAATGACACAACCACCAGACGATTTTTCTGAACGGCTGTACACATTCAGTCTTGTGTTCCTTGATTCTGCCTCACACACACACACACACACACACACACACACACACACACACACACACAAATAGGAACCTAGCGTCTGACTCTTTAGTGCATTCTTTTCCCCTATACGCCCACTCCCTTGGCCCCTCTTATACAATACGTGCCTCAGCCATAATATAACTCTGTAGCCATTCCAGAGAGAGACAGAGAGGCAGGCGTGGGAGGATAAAGCAGTGTAGGCAGCAACAAGAGATTATTGATCCCAACTAGGCTCTTTGTTATGCGGTGTGGGGGGATAGGGGGCTGTGACGATAGTGTTTATCATATTCAGAGACCCTGGACTACGAAGGGAGGGGGAATGAGTGAGAGGGAGGAAGGGAGGGAGAATGGGGAGATGGAGGGAGGGAGAATAGGGAGATGGAGGGAGGGAGAGAGAATGGGGAGATGGAGGGAGGAAGGGAGTAACATATGGGGAGGGGAAGGTATGAGAATTAGTGGGGAAAGGGAGGGGAAAAAAGTGACGGGACGAAATGGGACTAAATAAGGGCGGATACGGAAAATAGGAGAATGTGTATGAGAGAGAGAGAGAGAGAGAGAGCAGGGGGGAGGGGTAAGAGGTATGTGAGTCCCCTGCGTTGCCTGTATTATAGCTATTTCACCCCCTCCCCCTCCACCCCCTCTCTTAATTGTCCACCCTTCCTGCCTCTTGTTTACCCCCCCCTCTCTCTCTCTCTCTCTCTCTCTCCCTAATTAGCCTACCTCAAACATAACTGCTCTTCTTTTTAACTCCCTTCCTCCTCTTCCTTTTCATTTTCTCTCTTCCATTTGCTATCTCCCTCCGCCTCTTTTATTTCTTTTACTCGTACTCCCTCTTCCTTTTCTCTCCTCTGCTTCACATCCTCTTCCTGTTTCCTCTTTGTTCCTTTCCATTTTTTCTTCACTTCCCCTAATGTTCTCCGTCCCTTCCTCCCCTTTCTTCATCTAGGTCCATTCTCTCTCCCTCTCTCTCTCTCTCTCTCTCTCTCTCATTACCTCTCAATCATAACTGCTGCTCTCCTCTCCTCTCACAGATTTTCCCCCTTCTTTCTCCTTTCTCTCCCACTTCTTTTCCCTTTATTTTCTCTCCTTTTCTGATTTTCTTTCTCCTTTTACTCTCTCCTAGATTCCTTCTTTCTCTTTCTTATTTTGTCCTCTCTGTCTGTCTGTCTGTCTATCTATCTGTCTGTCTGTATGTCTGTCTGTCTCTCTCTCTCTCTTCCTGCTTCCCACTTTCTGTTCCCGCTTTCCTTTATTCCTTTCTTCTCCTTCCTTCTCTCTCTCTCTCTCTCTCTCTCTCTCTCATACGTACTTGCTTCCTCCTTCTTCCCTTCATTGCTCATTCTCTTCTCCCCTCCTCGTGCTATCTCTTGTCTCCTAAAACCTTTTCTCTACCATTATACCCCTCCATACACTCCTTCTTCCTCCCTTTAATCTCATTCTTCCCCTACCTCCTCCTCCTCCTCCTTTTTTATTTCTTCATCAGCTTTTAATCCCTTCCAAGCATCGACGTCCTTTTACATTTTACTCTTATACGTGTTAACCACTTCAATCCCACGACCTGTATTTCCGTCATGCCATCTATACATGATTTTTATTCAGTCTAAGAGCTTTCGACCTGGATGACCCTTTCAGTCCGACTACACATTACTTTCATTCTTCTCACTACAAAGTTCTGGTCACCTTTTGATAGACTTACTCAAACTGGAGGGACTTAACTTCCATTAATTTTACTAGCTATACTCTCTTCACTCTAACTTGGCCTAAATTTGCCACCTCTCAGTTGTAACAATAGATTAACATTAGAATATGATGGCTGCCACAAAGAAGAGCAATGGAAAGCATCTAGTGCCGTAGTAATGTCTTTTTCTGCGACTGAGCCTTGTGAAATAAGCTGCAAAAGGAAGACAATCTGGGCAAAGGTGAAATAAAAGAGTACAATACATATCCTCCTAATGGGAATAAAATCGTCTTCTTGTAGCTTAACTGAAATGAAAAATACGTGATCGTTCTGAAGGGGTGGAATCCCTGGCTAAACAACATTTATATATATAACACTCTCCATCTCCTTCACATTCACCGTTCTTCATATTCTTCACCTTCTTCACATTTAACATTCTTCATATTTTTCGCGTTTAATACTCTTCTTCTTCACATTCAACATGTTTCAATTTTCTCACATTTCATTTTCTTCTCCACATTCAACACTTCATATTCTCACGTTCAACATTCTTCTTCAAATTCCACATACTTCATATTTTCCACGTTTAATATTCTTCTTCTTCACATTCAACATTCTTCGTATATTTCACATTTTCTTCATCTTTTCGCATTTAACATTCACATTTTTCACTACCCCTTCACTGCAAGGACGTCTTTTCTGCAGTGTATTCTCGCCGTGACCAGACGATTTTACTCAGCTCGGGAGGTTTTCCGAACTGAGGGCTCTCTTCAGTTCCTTTACTTTCTACATTACCCTGCCTTTCTCGACTTACTCTTGTTATCCTTTCCTTCCTTATCGTCCTACTCTCCCTATTAATCCCTTCCATTCTCGTCCTACTCTTTCTATTAATCCCTTCCATTCTCGTCCTGCTCTTCCTATAAATCCTTACTCTTCTCGTCCTACTCTTTCTATTAATCCCGTCCCTTCTCGTCCTACTCTTCCTATTAATCCCGTCCCTTCTCGTCCTACTCTTCCTATTAATCCCTTCCATTCTCGTCCTACTCTTTCTATTAATCCCTTCCCTTCTCGTCCTACTCTCTCTATTAATCCCTTCCCTTCTCGTCCTACTCCTATTAATCCCTTCCATTCTCGTCCTACTCTTTCTATTAATCCCTTCCATTCTCGTCCTACTCCTTCTATTAATTCCTTCCATTCTCGTCCTACTCTCTTTATTAATTCCTTCCATTCTCGTCCTACTCTTTCTATTAATCCCTTCCATTCTCGTCCTACTCTCTTTATTAATTCCTTCCATTCTCGTCCTACTCTTTCTATTAATCCCTTCCATTCTCGTCCTACTCTCTTTATTAATTCCTTCCATTCTCGTCCTACTCTCTTTATTAATTCCTTCCATTCTCGTCCTACTCTTTCTATTGATCCCTTCCATTCTCGTCCTATTCTTTCTATTAATCCCGTCCCTTCTCGTCCTACTCTTTCTATTAATCCCTTCCCTTCTCGTCCTACTCTTTCTATTAATCCCGTCCCTTCTCGTCCTATTCTTTCTATTAATCCCGTCCCTTCTCGTCCTACTCTTTCTATTAATCCCTTCCATTCTCGTCCTACTCTTTCTATTAATCCCTTCCATTCTCGTCCTACTCTTTCTATTAATCCCTTCCATTCTCGTCCTACTCTCTCTATTAATCCCTTCCCTTCTCGTCCTACTCCTTCTATTAATCCCTTCCCTACTCATCTTTTCCCTTCGCTTCTAATGCTTCCCCTTCATTCCCTTTCAAGCAGTTCTCTAATACTTCCCTCCATTCTTCCATTCCCTTGACAGTTACACCCCCACCTCGCTCTCTCTCTCTCTCTCTCAACCTACCTATCTCTCTCCTTTTTACTTATCATCTCCGTTCCCCTCCTTTTTTTTCTTCATTCCTCCTCCACTTTCTTTTCTTCTTCATTCCTTCTCCACAACTTTTTTTTCTTCTTCAATGCATTTCCTCATCAACCACCTTTCTTTCTTCTTCATTCTTTTCTCTCCTCCGGCTCCTCCTCCTCTTTCTCATTTTCATTCCTCCTGTTCCTCCTCCATATTTTCGCCTCCTCGTCCTCAATTCTCTCCCTCTCTATCCCTCATCCTCTTCTTTTACTTCTTACCCCCCTCCTCTTTCCTCTCCAGCGTTTCCTCTTCTCTTTCTTCTTCTTCCTCCTTCTCCAGATCTCCCACATTCACTTCATACTTCTTCTTCCTTCTCCTCCTCCTTCAACAGCACCTCCAAGTCTCCCTCACTCCATCCTTCCTTTTCCTCCTCGTCTTCTCAACCCCCTTCTCCTCCTCCTACTTCCTCTTCTCGACCTCCCCTCCTCCTTCTTCCTCTTCTCAACCTCCTCCTCCTCCACTTCTTCTCAACCTCCCCCTCCTACATTTCTTCTCCACCTCCTCCTCCTCCTCCTCCTGCTGCTGGTCCTCCACAGCTCCTTGCTTTATCGATCGGAAAATGTAATGGGTTAGCTTACTCGGTCACTGCCCTAATGTTCGTGCTTAGCTCCAGACCTTCCTTCCTCCCTTCATTCACTGCTTTATTCATCCTTTCCTTCACCCTCTCTTTCTTCCAGTCACTATTTTCTTCCTTCATTCCTCCTTCGTTTTCTAGGTCACTTGTCTAATTCGGGTGCTTAGTTCCAGAGCCTCCTTCATGCCTTCATT
>NC_137038.1:5693503-5736003 GCF_032717465.1 Coenobita brevimanus
CATTCTCTACTTCATCTCCGGAATAGCTTAATCTCTCTCTCTCTCTCTCTCTCTGTCAAGAATATTTTCATTCTCTACTTCATTTCCGGAACAGCTTAAACCTCTCTCTCTCTCTCTCCCTCAAGCTCCTATGACTCACACTTGAACTCGCTTGGTATAAGACGGAACAATGTACTGGAACCAGAATTGTCTCAACCAAGAAAGGTCTAATTATAGCCTCGACCTGCCCTTGACCTAACGTTGGTGAAATCAGACAAGACGCAGGAGCACATATGCGGGAGGGAGGCTTATTGTGGAATGTGGCGTGGTAATTGAACAGGGACAGAAATACCCGGGGCCCTTAGCCGATGTCACAACTCACAGGATGCAACGTTGGGAAGCAAAGAGAGGGACGAACTGCACCCACATATTGAACTGGTGTTTATATATACAAGTTTGGTCCCATTTGTATCCTCTTCTGGTACCGTATGACGCTTGTACTTACGTGTATATATCAAACTGGGCGACTCTACTGCCTGGTTATACAAAGGTCCCTCAACTACTTCCCTATCCCTCCAAAGAAGGATGATGTATTGCAAAAGGAGAGCAATTTAAGCCTGCAATCCACTAGATTCATGTTTCTCTGGGAATACAACGACGGCAAAACAATTTAAATATATAAGGGGTATATTCCATATCATCAATTCACGTTTAAATTTCCCACAAGACCGATATCGTCACAGTCAGGCATAAAAATACGCCTCATATTTCACTTCCACTTCTCATTTTTCTCTACTTACTAATATTACTACACTGAGAGAGGCTGGATATGTCACTGCTCACAGATGCCTCTCTTTGATACGATGCCTCGGGAGAAAAGTGCCAGGCATGCCCAGAGTGTGAAGCAGACGCAGTGCAACAGCCGGTGATCTGTGCCAGGCAACACGGTACATAAATTAGAAGCTGAAAGTACCGGAGGGAAATTAAGTTTGTGACTAACTGACGGCACCTAATTCGTAAACAAGGCACTGTAATCAACAGCACCTAGCGACTGAGTTGAATTAGGAATGTTGCTGTTGTCGCAGCTATTGCTCAACCCCGGCCTGCCTGACCCAGCAGACCCATCGACCGTACGTAAGCAAATGCCCTTATAAGGCTGACTATAGCTCCCCCTTACACCAATGATGTTGTGTCTGCGACTTAGTATGGTATTTGTTGTGCAGTGCTGCAATGTATGGGCTAAGCTACGTGGATCTAGTGACCTATACAGGCAGGGCGGGGTGCATGGAGCAGAAAAATAGTTGAATTAGGATACACTGCACAAATAGCGGAGACTAGTCCTTGCACCAATACACTTCCACTACCTTACATATATTTTATACCGTATATATTTAACCCCAGGTGTATACTTAACCCATTCAGTCCAATGACGTACTTTTTCGCTTCACTTTTGCTATCTGTAGACAGTTTTATTCGGCTATGGAGGCTTTTTGATATGGAAAGGTTAGATACAGTCCTCATTTACTCCTTCAATAAACGAGGTTCTCCCAAGCTGATTAAAATCGTCTGGAGGTAGGAAGGATAACTGAATAAAACACGTCATAGGGGTGAAGAGGTTAAATGGCCGGCTCACCGCAATACCAATACCAGTAACACGGAACACCAACACAGCGAAATTAATACACACGGCGATGACGTTAAATGAAATATACGCTGCTACTCGTACATTACACACACACACACACACACACACACACACACACACACACACACACACACACACACACACACACACATCGATTAATTTCGCTATCCCTTTTTCAGGTCATTGACGTGAGGTATAGCTAGTATCTGCTGATCCTCCAATCCAACTTTGCTATAGGCCAATAACTCACTTGTCATCTGTTTTTTTAATGCACTCTACCCCTCCCTTCCTTTCCCTTCTCCCCTCCTCCCCCATTTCCTCTTCTCTCTTTCCCTCCCTCCCCTCCCCTCCCAAACCCCCCTCCCCTCCCGTCCCATACCCTCCTTCCCTATCACCTCCCCTCCCCTCCCCCTTTCCCTCCATTCATCACTTCAATCACCCTCCCCCCTCCCTTCCTCCCTCCATCCTGCTCTGTTTATCTTCCTCTTTTATCTCCCTCTCTCTCTTTGTCTCTCTCCCTCCATTCATCACCTTAATTTCTCCCTCTCTCTCCCTTCCTCCCCCTTCCTTATCTCCATCATCCTCCCTCGACTCTCTCTCTCTCTCTCCTCGATCCACTCTCTGTTTTTTCCTCTAATTTATCTCTTTTAATTACTCCATTTACCTCTGTTCTCCCTCCCTGCCTCCTTCCGCCCCCTTAGTCCTCTCTCTCTCTCTCTCTCTCCCCCCTCTCTCTCCTACTGCTGCTACAACTATTAAACTATCTTTCGTCACCTCCTCTCTTCTCTCCATTCACATTTTTTCTTTTTTCTCCTTCCTTATCGCTCTCTTTTCTCTCTCTTCTTCTTTCCTTCATTCCCTCCCACCTAGACAGTTATCTCCCTCCCACCAGACCAGTTCCCTCCTTTCTTCTCCCTCTCTCCTTCCCTCCCTCCTTTCCTCTCCCTCTCTCCTTCCCTCCTCACTCTCTGAAACTTCCCTCCTTCCCTCCACTTCTTTTCTCTCCCTTCCCCCACGCGAGAGAAGGCAATAACCATTAATGATGATGCTTAGTAAATCCATTATCCCGCTCGTTAGTAGGCAGACAGGCGGGAAAAGGAAGGAACAGGCAGCAAAGTAGGCAAGCAAGCAGGCAAAGAGAGCAGCAGGCAGGAAAATAAGTAGGCAGGTAGTCAGTCAGGCATGTAGTTGGTCAGTCAGTCAGGTAGTCGGTCGGTAAGTCAAGCAGGTAGTCAGTCAGTCAGTGAGTCAGTCAAGAAGGTAGTCAGTCAGTCAGTCAAGCAGGTAGTCAGTCAGTCAGTCAGTCAGTCAGTCAAGCAGGTAGTCAGTCAGTCGGTCAGTCAGTCAAGAAGGTAGTCAGTCAGTCAGTCAAGCAGGTAGTCTGTCAGTCAGTCAGTCAAGCAGGTACGGTAGTCAGTCAGTCAGTCAGTCAAGAAGGTAGTCAGTCAGTCAGTCAGTCAGTCAAGCAGGTAGTCAGTTAGTGGTCAGTCAGGCAGACAGATAGGCAGGCAAAGAGAGAAACAGGAAGGAAAATAGGTAAGAAAGCAGGCAAGGAGGCAGGGTTATACAGAAGGAAGGTTGGGAAAAATGAAGACAGGCAGGCAGAGGAACAGGCGGGACGACAGCCAAGCAGACAGACAGAAAAGCAGGCGGGGATATATTGAAGGAAAGGAGAGGTAAGCAGACAGAAAAGCAGGTAGGCATACGGGCAAGCAGAGAGGAAGACAAACAAAAGTAGACAAGCAAGAAGTTAGGAAGGCAGGCAGACAGGCACCCAAGCAGACAGGACTATAGAAAGCAGGGAAATAGCCTATGCAGAAAGGCAGATGGGAAGGCAGACAGGTAAAGTAATTAGGGCTATACTGAAGACAGGTAAAGATACAGACAGAGAGGCATGCAAACAGAGGAAGTGCATGAAGAGAGGAAGGAAGTTAACCAGGCATCCAGACACACTGATCGATACTAAGGGGAAAGCAGAGAGATATGCAGACAGGCACGCAGAAACATGCAGTGAGGCAGGGTTACACGGAGGCAGGCAGGAAGTTAGGCAGGATGGTGAGACGAGCACTTGGTGTCATGCAGTAGAGGGGAGGCAGGCAGGGAGAGGAAGGAAAGAAGGAAAAGGAGAGGTAGGGTGATGGTAGGAAGGGAAACAGTACTCTTTCACTTTGTCAGGTAAGTAATGAAGGAAGAAAGGCAGGGAAACAATAATCAGTCAGTAAGTCAGGCAGGCACATGTGGAACCAACAGTCAGTGAGTCAGTCAGTCAGGAGGGCAGACAGGCTGGGAAACGGTTGTCAGTCAGTCAGTCAGGTAGTGAGTGAAGCAGGCAGTGAAGCAGGAAGACAGACAGGCAGGCTGAGGGGCAGGCAGGGAGATTACTGAATGGATTAAAGGAGGAGACGGCCGAGGGGAGGCAGACAAGGAGGGAGGTGGGGAGAGAAGAGAGATATATATTGTATGGAGAATGGAAAGAGTGGGAGGGAGGGAGAACGAAGGGGAGGGAAGAGAGAGAGATATATATATAATGAAAGGAGAAAGGAAGGAGTGGGAGGGAAAGGGATGAGAAAAGGGGGAGGCAGGGAGAGGGGACGGGGAGAGAGGAGGAGGGAATAGATACCGAATATACTGAAAGAAGACTGGAAGGACTAGAAGGAAGGGAGAACGAAGGGGAAGAAAGAGATGTATACCGTAGGAAGAATGAAAGGAGTAAAAGAGACGAGGAAGAGAGAACGGGGCGAAAGGAGAGAGAAATATTTTAGGAAACAAATAAGGAGGGTGAAGGAACATAGGAGGAAAAGATGAATGGAGGGTGAGAACATGGAAGGATGGAAAAACACACATTGGAGAGAGCATGGAAGGAGTGGGTGGGAGGAAGGAGGGAGGGAGGGTCAGAGAAGAGGGAGGGAGAGGCTATCATGTAGGGAGAATGGGAGGAAAGTTGATGGTGAAGGAAGTGTGGAGGAAAAATGGGAGGAAGGAGACGGGGAGGGCAGGTGAAGTGGGAGGGAAGAGAGGTGTAAATTACTGAGAGAAGTGGGAAGGAGGAAACATGTACAGCAACTTACAGACAGAACAGAGGAAAGTGGTAGGGAGGAGGAGAGAGGAAAGAGATATACCCGCATTTTGTATGGATGACGGAGGGGTGGGACAATGGAGGGTGGGAGGAACATGAGAAGGAGGACTGGAGGAAACAGGAAGGAGAGACAAACAAGAGAAAATGGAAGGAAAACACACACACACACACACACACACACACACACACACACACACACACACACACACACACACACACACACACACACCATAAAACCCGCCCTCGTTTCCCCAGCACGTGTACAATAAAAATAAAAAAGAAAATGCGACATGGAACTGAGGAGGGTAAGTCTAGAGAACACTGAGTAAAATGTGGCTTTAAAATGAATGAACGGTTTGGGCAATAAATTACTCTGGATCCCATAACTACCTCACACAGACAGCTAGTAAATCCAATCCTGATGTTTCAATCACCAATGACAAGCCCTAAGAATTTCACCAGCCTTATACGAGGGAAGGAAGGATGGAGGAAGGAAAGAATGAAAGACAGAAGGAAGGAAGGAAGGAAGGAAGAAAGAAAGAAAGGCTAGCAGGCAGCAAGATGTGGAACGGGGAAAAGGCTGACGAAATGAATGGAGGAAAGAGGAAAATAGGATGAAAATATGAAAAAAAGGAGAGAAAAGGAATATGACGGAAGGAAGAAACGACTGGGAAGGAAGACGGGAAGGGAGAGAAATGAAAAGGAAAGACGGAGTAAAGGAAGGAAGGGAGAAAAAGGAAAGAAGAGGCATAGGATGAAAAACTGGTATAGAATGAAGGACGGAAGAGGAGAGGAGAAGGGAGAAAGGAAGGATGGATGAAATGGAAGAAGTGTGGGAGTGAGGGACGGAAAAAGGGAAGGAAAATGATGAATTAATAAGGGAAGGAAAAAGAATGGCAAAAAAAAAAAAATGACGGAGGAAGGATGTGAAAAATGAAAGACACTGAAGAAAGTTGGGTAGGAAAACGCTAATAAGAAAGACAGGACTATGGTGAAAGAAGGAAGGAGGGAAGGACAAAAGGAGGAAAGGAAGGAAGGACAGAAGGGAGGGAGGGAGGGAGGGAGGGAGGGAGGGAGGGAGGGAGGGAGGGAGGGAGGGAGGGAGGGAGGAAGGAAGGAAGGAAGGAAGGAACTGAAGAATGAATGAGTGGAGTGAAAAGGAAAGGAACAGTGTAACAGAATGAAAAAACATGAAATGAGGAAAGAGAGAAGTGAATGAAGGAGTGATGGAGTAAAGAAAAATGAACGGAAGAATGAACAGGGAATGAGGGAAGAAAAATGGAGAAAGTGAATGAAGGAAGGAAACTAAACGAAGGAGTGAATGAAGGAAGGAAATTAAACGAAGGAATAAATGAACCAAGGAAGGAGTAACGAAAGAATGAGGAGAACAGGAGGAAGGAAGGATGAGAGGACCACATACATGAGGGAGAGAAGGATGTCAGAGGAGTGAATGAAGGAGTGAAGGAGTGAATGAAGGAGTGACGTGGCTTATCCGTCTCTGCCCAAGCCAATCCTGGGGCTCTCTCCTTTACGATCTTGATATAAGATTTAGCGGCGGGGGGTGGGGGGATTAGGGGACGAGGAGGAGGAAGAAGGAGGAGAAGAAGAAGAAGAGGAGGAGGAGGAGGAGGAGGAGGAGAGAGAGAGAGAGAGAGAGAGAGAGAGAGAGAGAGAATAAGGTCCCTTGCACAATAAATACAAAAGCGAAATATCCAGGTACATTTATGACAACACCATGCTTGCTCATCAAATTAAAAAACAGTACGATTTAAATGCCATGGGTGTGAATTTAAATACCACAGGTGTAAAATAACTCATAATCACGAGATAACATAAAAACGTAAATTATAAGGAGAAAAATGTATACTGTTACGTGCTTGAAATATAAGCTCTCACATCAACAAACCAGAGTCCTTTCTATTTTGCGTTAAACAAAATAATAATAATAATAATAATAATAATAATAATAATAAAAGAAGAGTACCGGTACGTGAAGTGACTCACAAATAAAGAATGAACAATATAATTATCCCTTAAAATGTAGATAAATAAATAAGTAAATAAATAAACAAACACGTAAGGAGAGTAACTGAACCGACTGTTAAATAAGGCATAAACAATCGAATGTCACGTAAAAGAATTAAAATGTATCAACTTAAGGCGTCAAATCGCAAATTAAAGAGTGAATCTAAACCAAGTACCGGTATTCTAAATTTTCAAGGGACAAAATGAACTTGCATCAGACAAATATTACCTAATTACACCAGAATTATAATGTACTAGATATGGTTCATGTGGAGAGGTATATGAATGTAGGTGAAGTGGAGGAAGTACAGCCTGACAGCGGAGGATAGGACGGCAAGGGGACGATTTGTTCATAGTCACCCCTTTCGAGATTTGAGCGTTTGTCCATAAACACATGAATCGATTAATAATATATCGAACTCTGGATCCGCAATTTCTATGAAGATTTATGACTTAATTATATTTATTTCCTTATTCTAAAGGGGGTTTCTCGCCTTTGCCATCTCAAGCTTAGCCTTTCCATACGCTGACGTGCTTCTGATTTTGCTCTGGTTGCCTTCAGACGATTTTGTTCAGCTCAGGATGGATTTCAGACTGGAGGGGTGAGATGATGCCTTTCCTTCACTACTACTACTACTACACATTCCCCCTAACTTCACCACTACAGATCCTCTCTAACTTCACCACTACAGATCCTCCCTTACTTCACCACTACAGATCCACCCTAACTTCACCACTACACATCCTCCCTAACTTCACCACTACACATCCACCCTAACTTCACAATTACACATCCTCCCTAACTTCACCACTACACATCCACCCTAACTTCACTACCACAGATCCACCCTAACTTCATCCTAACTTCAATAAAATGGTGTAGCAGCCTAAGTAAAATGGAAAATACGTCGTGGGATTGAAGTAGTTACTAGAGAGCACAGGCAACTACCATCCCTATAACAAACTACCTCATTAGAACCATAACATCTGTTGACGTGACGTTGTTTGTAAGACTCTGACGAAGGGGGCGGATCAGGGGAGGGGGGCACGAGAAGGGGGCGGATCAGGGAGGGGGGGCACGAGAATGAGACACGACTTTGTTTGTTTCTTTCTTTTTTGTCTCTTTTTTTTCTTTTCTTTTTTTGAGCGAAAGTAAAAAAAAAATAGAAAGGGATTTGGTGAGGAAAGATGGTGAGGATAAGAAATACTGTGGAAGTGAAGGAGAAAATGGAGAGAGAGAGAGAGAGAGAGAGAGAGAGGGGGGGGGATAAGACAAAATAGCTCCTTTAATTTTTTGGAAAAGTTTGATTACAAGGCTCACGTTACCCCCCCCCCAAATCCCCTCCCTCCCTCCCTCCATCTCAATCTTCCCTCCCAGGCTCCTTCCTCCAACGCACCCTCCCTCCCTCCCTCCCCCCTCCTTCCCTACCCCCTCTCTCTCTATTTTATTTTTCTTCCCCCAATCCCTCCATTCCACCCAAATCTTCCCTCCCTTCTATTTCTTTCTTCTCTGCACCTCTGTCTCTCTCTCTCTCTCTCGCTGTCTCTCTCTCTTTCCTTCACTCTCTATTTCCCTCACTCCATCCCTTTCCTTGCACCTTCCTTCCTCAATGCATTTAATTCCCTCCCTTTTTGTCCATCCCATTCTCCTTCTCTCTCTGTCCTTTCTTCTCCCTCTCTCTGCATTTCATTCCCTTCCTCTCTCCCACCCGTTCCATCCACCTCAGTCTCCCTCTTCCTCCCTCAATATCTGTCTGCATTTCATTCTCTCCCTCCCTCCCTCTCTCTCCGTTCCACCCTTCTTTTAATCTCCTTTCCTCCCTCCCTTCACCTTCATCTCTTTCCGTCTTCATTCACCCATCCATCTCAATATTGTACTCTCTCTCTCTCTCTCTCTCTCCCCCTGGTATTATCGATGCCGGGGAGAGACGCCTTCACGCAGAGGCACACAAGGCACCAACATAAGCAGGCGGCTCCATTACCCGTTTATACAGACGTCCCTCAACAACCTCCCTATCACCTGACTGGGGGATGGTGGACTGCATATTGACTACTTCAGCCTCCAGTCCACAGGGTTCACAGCCAGATGAGTTTGAGAACACACACACACACACACACACACACACACACACACACACACACACACACACACACACACACACAAATAAACATCCTACACCAGATCAACTGACTGTTTAGGGGAAATCTTTGGTACAGTTTCTTCACTTTATCCTTCAGCATCTTCTTTCACGTTGCTTAATCTCCTAAGACAATGCAGCGGCTCTATATCTTTTCCGTAACTTCTTCGTGACTACCAACATACTCCAGTGTTCTTCTACAATTACAACAGCATTCAAGATGGAGAAACGGCAGTTTTGGGCCAAGTTGAAGGACTATAAATTCATTTAATACGGTATTATTCTTGAAAATAACACAATTTTGTGCTACTGAAAGAACATCACGTACGGTAACGAATATATATATATATCAAGATGTAAGGGAATGTTGGAGAGAGAGAGAGAGAGAGAGAGAGAGAGAGAGAGAGAGAGAGAGAGAGATCTTACGGGCTCAGCCAAATAGTGTGGCTTTAATGTTAATACCGTATTCATAATACTAAAACTTTTTTTTTTTTTCTAGCGTATTCACAGAGACAAACGGACTGTACCTCTCCCTCCCCCCCTCTCTCTTTCTCTCTTTTCTCCAACATTCCATTACATCCTAGAATTCTCAATTCTCTCTCTCTCTCTCTCTCTCTCTCTCTCTCTCTCTCTAAGTAATATACAGTATACGGATGCTACGAGCATTTTAATTAATTCAGTAACTTCCCATAAACTCTCTCTCTCTCTCTCTCTCTCTCAACTTATATATATACCAGATGCTACGAACTTAATACACGCACACAAACTTTCAAAGGTACAAGATCATTTTAATTCATTCACTACGGCAACACTGCTGACATCCTGTACGATGTAAACTCTCTCTCTCTCTCTCTCTCTCTCTCTCTCTCACACACAAAGTTAGGACGAAGGGAGGGAAAACGATTACCATTCCCCTTCCCCCCCCCCTCACTCTCTCACACACAAACACAAACTTGTGACGAAGGGAGGGAGGATCATTTCAATGCCTTCCCCTCCCCCCACCCACCTACTCTCTCTCTCTCTCTCTCTCTCTCTCTCTCTCACACACACACACACACACACACACACACACACACACACACACACACACACACACACACACACACAACCATACCATGGAGGCTGGATGAAATGACCGGATACACAATACTCCTGAACTATTGAGAAGAAACTAAAAGATATGAAGGTGCACGCCAGCCACCTCACACTGGCAGCACGGGCACGAAAAGGTAGCACTGTACACCTAACCCGAGAGATATATATGGGGTTGGCCAGGGGAAATTCATATGAAGGAAGGTAACATTTTAATCTATCACTAAATCAGGCTAAACAAAACCTTTTCTAATCGTGTTATGAACTGCTCTAGCCAGGAATTGTCAACTACCTCTGCTGGTACTACGCCAGGTACTACAGATCTCGTACTTGAATAAACTGTTACGATACTGTATCATAAAAGAATCGCTACCACCTCATCGCATTAGTACCGTAATTAATCTTACTATGAGACGGTAGTAGATGTTTTCAAATACAAGAAAGATTTTGAAAACCTCAGTCTGCCTATGACGTATGCTGTTCCTTTTCACATATTCGGCTGGAAGGCATCGACTGGGGTGAGTTTTCCTCTTAACCTATTCTCGACGTGTCTACTCGTACACTTTGTAAGTTAGATGCTTAGTACTGGCTACCGACCTCCTGCAGTCATCCCCCCCCCCTCTCTCTTTTTTTATATTCTGTTCTTCTTTTATGTTCCTTTTCAACTCATATCCTACCACTCCTTCCTATCTGCCTTCCTTCCCTTTCCCCTTCTCTACATATGTACCGCTCTCCCTCCCTCCTTCACTCCCTACATATGTCCTGCCCTCCCTCCCTCCTTCTCTCCCTACAAATGTCCTGTTCTCCCTCCCTCCTTCTCTCCCTACAAATGTCCTGCCCTTCCTCCCTCCTTCTCTCTCTACATACGTCCTGTTCTCCCTCCCTCCCCCTTCTCTCCCTTCCCTTCAACATGCCATTACACACCCTGATCCATTTTATATCCCCTCTCCCTCGTTCCCTCCCTCTCAATTTCCCTTCTTCCCTCCCTCTAAGTCACCCTCCCTCCCTGCCAATTCTCCACCTTAATCTTCCCCCTTCTCCCTCTCTCTCTCTCTCTCTCTCTCTCTCTCTCTCTCTCTCTCTCTCTCATCCAATCCTCTATATCCTCTCCCATCCTCCCTTTCACCTCACTCCATCCAACTTCTTCCCTTCCCTCCTCTTATCTCTCCCACTCTCCCTCCGTCCTTCTTCTCCCCCTTTGTCTCTCTCCCTCTCCGCTGACATTTCATTACCTCCCTATCTATTAAATATATCCCTTGCTCCCTCCTCCCTCTGAATCATCGACTCTCCTAGTTGTCTCCTTCCTTCCACTACGCTCTCTCTCTCTCTCTCTCTCTCTCTCTATTCATGCAACTATCTACCTATCTATCTTCATGTATTTCTGTCTATCTACCTACCTACTTACCTACCCGTCTATCTGTTCATTCTCTCTCTCTCTCTCTCTCCACAAAACACACTCACCAGGATATAATTCTTTTCCTAACACCATCACTACAAGGACTTTCATGCGCTATATAAAACTGTTTGGCGGTAACAGGAACAAAAAATATATCAGGCAATAGTATAACAAACATAAAAATACCACATGCGGAAACTTCAGGGCCCCTTTCGGTTAATGTCCTTGGTGTGGTGTGGTGTGGCGTGGTGTGGTGTGGTGTGTGGTTCCGCTAAAGCTGCTAAGTCTCCGGGAATGAACCGCCTCGCGTCCGAAAGTCATTAGTGGGTGACAGAGACAGGGCCGCTCCTTAAAAAAAAATAAATAACTGTGGGTCCAAGACTGGTGTGCTGGCTGGCATTACAAAGAAGCCTCAACTCAATTACCTTTGGGAGACTTGGAGACGCGAACCCAGGCCTGGTGAATGCCAAGTGTGCAACCTACCAACTACGTTACTGAGGGAGGCGTTCGGTTTTATTCTCCCCCTTTTTCCCAGTCATACTTTATCGTGCATGGGATCTTTACTGCACTCCCACCTTCTCTCTCTCTCTCTCTCTCTCTCTCTTCCAAACCTCTGATATTTTCACCATCTTAGTGCTTTGAGTTCCTTTTGCCTTTTCTTTCTTTTCGTTAATCCCCCTCTATCTATCTATTTATCTATCATATATATCTAGCTATCAATCTTCTATCAATCTATTTATCTATCATATTTATCTAGCTATCTATCTATCTCCCTGGCCTTTCCTTCCTTTCTTCTCTCTACCCTTCTCAACCTCTCCATCCAATATCCATTCTTTCTCTCATCCCCTCCTTTCTTCCCTCCCTCTTGCTTCACCCTCCTTAACTTTATCCCCCCCCCTCTCTCTCTCTCTCTCTCTCACACACACACACACACAACACAATGACTCCCCCACTAGAGCGACCATAACTTCGCCAACTGTCCCAACTGGTCTTAAGAAAGGGAGAGCCGCCCCCTCCCTCATGTGGAGAGAGAGAGAGAGAGAGAGAGAGAGAGAGAGAAATACCCAGTAGTTTAAGGAATCAATGTTGGAGAAATTGGAAAGGAGAGATGGGAAGGGAAGAGAAAGGTGAAGAATAAGGAATGAAATTGAACTGAAGGTAAGGGAAATGGGAAGGAATGGAAAGGAAAGATGTGGAGTATCGGCAAATGCATGGGAAGGGAAGGAAAGGCTAGGGAATGAAGAGAAAAGAAGGCAACGGAGTGGGAAAGGGAAAAGAAGAGTAGTGGAAGGAAAGGGAAAGAAAGTGAAAGGAAAAGAAGGAAAGGGAAGGGAAAGGTAAGGAAGGTAAGGCAAGGGAAAGGTAAGGAAGGTAAGGCAAGGGAAAGGTAAGGAAGGTAAAGCAAGGGAAAGGTAAAGAAGGAAAGGGAAAGGAAAGGTAAGGAAGGAATGGGATGGGAGAGGAAAGGGAAAGTAGTGGAAGGGGAGGGAAACGCATGGGCAAAGCTTATGGAGTCAAGAATAACCTTCGTCCCATATGGAAGGAATTTAAGAAAGGAGGGAGGGTTGAAGAGACGTATGGAAGAAAGAGATTAGAAGATTGTGTGTGTGTGTGTGTGTGTGTGTGTGTGTGTGTGTGTGTGTGTGTGTGTGTGTGTGTGTGTGTGTGTGTGTGTGTGTGTGTGTGTGTGTGTGTGTGTGTGTGGGGGGTATAAGAGGAGAAGGAGAGGAAGACCTAGAATGAGATGGGGAGATAAAATGCGAGCTGTACGGGAGGGTGCTGGTGTGTTCTGAGAAGGGGGGTCGTTACCGAGTAGGGAAAAATAAAAAATAGACTGGAAGCCCTGTTCTCGAGGCCACTCCTCACAGGATACAGGATCAGGCAACATAAAAATAAGATAGATATAGACATAAATAAACAGATAGAAAAGCAAATACAGACAGATGAAGATGGACAAAGACAAATAATAAACTGATGGAGAGACAGACCGACAAAGACATACACAGACACATAAACAAACGGAAGGTGAGAATCAGATACAGGTTCTCTCTTCGGAAGGTGAGAAGCAGATACAGGTTCTCTCTTCGGAAGGTGAGAATCAGATACAGGTTCTCTCTTCGGAAGGTGAGAAGCAGATACAGGTTCTCTCTTCGGAAGGTGAGAAGCAGATACTGGTTCTCTCTTCGGAAGGTGAGAAACTGAAGGAGGTACGGAACATGGTTAGAGGAGGAAGTGGAAAAGGGTGAGACAGGGAGAGGCAGAAACGACCCCAGCACTGAGGGAGGCGACACCCACAATGAAACCCAGCCTACTCCATCCTACTCCTCTTTATCACCATCCCCCGAGTAGGCCAAAGTACTGCCATATACAAGGATAGGGAGGACAGGAGGAGAGTTGAAGGGAGTTAGGGAGGACCGTGAAAGATGGTGAAGGGATGAGACAGAGGAGGAAGTAAATATAACAAGGGAAAACAGCCAATCCTATTCTCAAGTATTTATTATTACTCTTATTATGTATGGTATGAGAGAGAGAGAGAGAGAGAGAGAGAGAGAGAGAGAGAGAGAGAGAGAGAGAGAGAGAGAGAGAGGGGCACAAATATCACAAAAGCCATATCCAACCCTACGCTCAAGTCCCCATTGTCATCCCTTACAATACAAGCCTCACTGAAGGGAATAAAGACAGAAAGCAAGAATGGTGAAAGACTAAAAGAGAAAAAGAAAGTAACAAAAACCTACTGGAGGAGCAAAAAAAAAAAAAAAAAAAAAAAAAAAAAAAAGAAAAGCTATTCAACTAAAAAATGGAAGTGCAAATCAGGCTAAGCAACATAAAAAAAAAAAAAAAAAAATCCAGCTCACCCTTTCCAAAAAATATGGTGACAAAATTTACATGAATAAATAGTGTCATGGTAAACTAGCAACACTGACAGATTAATATATATATATATATATATATATATATATATATATATATATATATATATATACATATATATATATATATATATATATATATATATATATATATATATATACTTTCCCTCTACCTTCGTGATATTCCTCTCAACAGAAATGAAAAAAAAAAAAAAAATGGGCGGAAGTGTATGTGATGAATAAGTTAAATACATGAAAATGACAGAGAGAGAGAGAGAGAGAGAGAGAGGATAAAGCCAAATCACAAATACTCCGGCTACCGCTTCCGAAAAAATTCCCCGCCCACTGCATGAGGAACAAAGAAAACGGGACCGAAAAGCGCGCCAAAAATACTGGAATTTGACTAATGGACAACTGGGATGAATGGACAAAGCCTGCAAGATCCGCTGCCCTCCATTTTAACCCGAAATTTCTCCACAGTCGTTGGAATTTTGACTCAACGTAGCTGGTGGGTTTAGACTAGGGAGATCAGCTAAAATGTGGAGGGCTATTGTGGTGCGTTGATCAGCTAAAATGTGGAGGGTTGTGGAGCGTTGATCAGCTTAACTGTGGAGGGTTGTGGTGCGCTGATCAGCTAAAATGTGGAGGGCTGTTGTGGTGCGTTGATCAGCTAAAATGTGGAGGGTTGTGGTGCGTTGATCAGCTTATATGTGGAGGGTTGTTGTGGTGCGTAGATCAGCTTAAATGTGGAGGGTTGTTGTGGTGCGTTGATCAGCTTAACTGTGGAGGGTTGTTGTGGTGCGCTGATCAGCTTAAATGTGGAGAGTTGTTGTGGTGCGTTGATCAGCTAAAATGTGGAGGGTTGTGGTGCGCTGATCAGCTAAAATGTGGAGGGTTGTGGTGCGCTGATCAGGAAGCGTGGAAATTAATATATAGAAAATAGCACAAATGTGGAGATTTGTTTTGATGCAGTACGATAGTTTGGGCTCGTGGGGGGGGGGGGAGCAAACTAACAATACTCGATGTTATATCAAGATCCCCAAACAAACTCGTACTGTTGGGTATGCAGGGATAAAAGGAGACGCGAACTTTGTCCAAGAGTACAATCGGTCCCAAAACTGCACTCGGGTTCTTTCAGCTGCGATCCTGAAGCGCTAACCAAGATCATTAGTTTGTGCATCAGGCCGCTAGTTTTAAGCCAGAGAAGAGAATGGATAAGAAAACAAATAAGAGAAGGAAACTGAAGAGAAGAGCAAGGAAACAATGACAACGGGAAGTAAAAAGAGGAGGGAAAGAGAGCAGTAACAGGGAGGAAAGAGGAAGATAGGAGAAAGGTGAGTAAATGGCGGAGAGAGAGAGAGAGAATCCGAAGGATCAGCATACACGGTGTAAAGATCACGTTACCCTTTGCCTATAAATAATAACAAACAACACACACACACACACACACACACACACACACACATACATACATACATACATAAAAGGCCGGGAAACAGGAGAGGGAAAGTTATGGTATTCTCAGCGGAGCAAGAATGAGGGAAAATAGGTGTGTGTGTGTGTGTGTGTGTGTGTGTGTGTGTGTGTGTGTGTGTGTGTGTGTGTGTGTGTGTGTGTGTGTGTGTTTTAATGTATTTTCTGTTTCGTTTTTTTTTCTCCCACCTTGCGCAAGAGATTGTGTTGCGAGTCAGAGAAATAGGCAAAAACGTGTTTATGAAGAAAGGTAACTGAAAAGCCATTCCCTGTTTTTCTTAATTTCCAGGTCAAGTTCACCGGAGTGGGCGAACAAAGTCAAGGAGAGCGTGAATAAATGTCAAGGACCCTTCAGTCAAGTCAAAGTATCTCTGGAGGTATTTTGACGCTCTCCTTCACTCTCAAGATGTAAACACAGTCGCGCTGAAAGCCAGGTAGAGTGGCAAGTGGCGTGTTTTGTTGACATTTTCTTGCTACCTTGCTGGAGGGATGCCTTCACCTGGTAGCACTGATATAACAAGACAACTCCACTGCCTGATTATACAGTACAAATGTCGCCTGGTGGCACTCATATAACAAGGCGGCTCCACTACCTGATTATACAAACGTCACCTGGTAGCACTGATATAACAAGACAACTCCACTGCCTGATTATACACACGTCACCTGGTAGCACTGACATAAGGCGGCTCCACTGCCTATTTATACAAACGTGTCTTATAGTTCCTTCCTTGTTCCATTAATGGAGGGTAGTGGAATGTTGGAAGAGGGAAACTTTGGCCTGCAGTCCTCTGGGTTCACACTGAGACGAACCCAGGGCTACAATAAAAGTACCAGCCGGATGATTTTATTCAACTTTTGGGAGAGATGTGGTAAATAAACGCTATATATAATATCTCCAGTTCCAAAAGTTGCTCCGATGCTAAATAAAATTGTCTGGAGGTAAGAATACCATTAAATGAATACCGGTACACAATCAAACTGAAGGGGTTAAAATCAGCAAAATCAACTCACACTAAGACACCGACGTGCTAGCCATCTCCTTTGTCCTATACTCTGTTCACTTTAACTAAGCGTAAAACTGCCGTCTCTCCATCTCGAAAACTGCGCTGCAGCATGAAATTAACACCAGAAATGGCGCTAGTCAGGAAGAGGTGCAATGGAAAGGGTGTAGAGCTGTAGTACTCTATGCTGCCATCGAGCTACAGGGGATAAGCTGCTAAAGACCATAAATCTTTGCCAAGTTGAGGTGAATGAACAGTAAGGGAAACCAGTGGTGCATTGATAGGCACGTCAAGCACACAATTAGACGAACCCGAGTTCCATTCTCAGACCCATCAGACTCTTGTGCAAAGTTTGTTTCCTCCCTGTCCCTGTTCAGCCAATAATACAACTTGGGACTTGGACGTAACATTAACTACTGCAGGAAGCATTTTAGAATTCTGTGACAGCAAAAATCATCTGCCTTAAAGGTCCTCGTGCATTTGACAGACGTGAATTACAAATCCCCCCCTCTTGCCTTTGCAGCCGTCACTGTCAGATGATATCCTGCCTCACTCCTCTTACTGTTACCCTGACTGAAACTACTGTGGGTAAGTTTAGCCTATTAGCAATGGTAACTTATGCAGCCTGATGGTATAACAACATTTTAATTAATTCACTCAACTTCATTACTAACTTCCTGTACGATATAATCTCTCTCTCTCTCTCTCTCTCTCTCTCTCTCTCTCTCTCTCAGCAAGGTTGAGGATAACACAGTAACGTCGACTGTCCCACACCATTTTACCAGCCTGATTAGGCCAGAGAACTAATGAATGCTCCTTTCTCCAGCAACCCTCCCCACTCTCTCATAACTTCATTTGCTCCAGAAATTCTCTCTCTCTCTCTCTCTCTCTCTCTCTCTCTCTCTCCTTAATTTCAGTGTCTCCGAAATTCGTCAGCCTTCCCGTTTCCTTCTTGCTCCCCTCCCCTCCCCTCCCTCTCTTTGCCCCTTCTCTCTCTTCTTCTCCTCCTTTAAATTCTTCTTCTTCTCTTCCTCCTCCTCCACCATCATCTCTTTCTCTTCCTCCTCCTCCACCCTCTCTCTTTCTCCTCCTCCTTATCCTACCCCACCCTCTCTCTTCCTCCTCCTCTTTAAATTCTTCTTCTTTTTCTTCTTCTCTTCCTCCTCCTCCCTCTTTCTTTCCCTTCCTCCTCCTCCATCCTCTCGCTTTCTCTTCTTCCTCCCTCTCTCTTTCTCTTCCTCCTCCTCCACCCTCTCTCTTTTCTCCTCCTCCTCCTTCATCTTCGCACCCAGGCAGCAACAGAATGAGAGCAGCAACAACGGCAGGGCAGTATCGAGCGGCGCCACAACAACCTTTACCACCTTGATTAGCCCCGAGACTAATGCCTCCTTCTCAAGCAAGCTCACGTGACCAGGAAATGCCGGAACCCCTAAATATAGACCCATTATTGATCGTGTTTGGGGAGCGTCGCGGGGGAGGCTGCTCGTCCGGATGAATGGAAAGGGGAAAACTATAGGATGTTCACTTCTATATGGTGGAGGGTTTCGTTCTATTGAAGCTTATATACCCCGTGGCTCAAAAAAAGAATATAAATCCTTTCCATAGCACTTACTGACTAGTACCGTATTCTACATCCTTTCCATAGCACTTCTTCGTGACTAGTACCATACTCTACATCCTTTCCGCCGCACTTCTTCGTGACTGGTACCGTATTCTACATCCTTGCCATAGCACTTCATTGTGACTAGTACCATATTCTCCTTTCCATAGCACTTCTTTGTGACTAGTATCATATTCTCCTTTCCATAGCACTTCTTCGTGACTAATACCATATTCTCCTTTCCATAACACTTCTTCGTGACTAGTAACATATTTTACATCCTTTTCATACCACTTCTTCGTGATTAGCACCATATTCTAGTCAATCTCTTGTTACAGGCAGCGTTCAAGAGATGTGAACACGGTAAAAATAGCCTAACAAGCAGGAGAAATACAGAGATAGATAGATAGATAGATAAAGAGAGAGACAGACAGACAGACAGACAATGTAGGGTACGAAACAATGTAAAGTTAAAGTCAAGATGGACAGTGAACTCTTGTGGAATAAACAATACAGACATTAAGGCTAACCATTGCATTCTCTCTCTCTCTTGCTCTCGAATATTTTCATCTACCTCATCTCCAGAACAGCTTGAGCCTCTCTTTCTCTCTCTCTCCCTCCCCCCCCCTCTCTCTCTCTCTCTCTCCAATATTTTCATTTTCTACTTCATCTCCGGAATGGCTTAAACCTCCCTCTCTCTCTCTCTCTCTCTCTCTCTCTCTCTCTCACACACACACACACACACACACACACACACGTCCAGCATGATAATCTGGATAGTACCTTGGTGTAAAAGTGAATCATCCGCCACTGAAGCCGTATCCACTCCCATGGACACTAAATCATGACACAGAGCTCAAAAGGAAAGGCAACAACTCAAAAGGAAAGGAAACACAGCTGAAAAGGAAAGAAACACAGCTCAAAAGGAAAGACAACAGAGTTCAAAAGGAAAAATAACACCTCAAAAGGAAAGGAACACAGCTCAAAAGGAAAGGCAACACAGCTCAAATGGAAAGGCAACACAGCTCAAAAGGAAAGGCAACAGTGCTCAAAAGGAAAGGCAACAGTGCTCAAAAAGGAAAGACAACAGAGCTCAAAGGAAAGGCAACAGAGCTAAAGAGAAAAGGCAACAAAGCAGAAAAGGACAGGGAAGAGCAAAAAAGGAAAGGAAACAGAGCCCAAACATAAAAACTGATCTCCCAGGGGTCACGCAAATTTGTTACGCATGCTCAGTACACCTACCCTACACTTTCGCCCTCTGTCTTATTAATATCGAATGGATATGTGCATTTTGACTCGTAAGATAAGAATTACCGTAATGTTTTTCAAAGGTGATGGCTAATCGTGTGGGAGAACATTCTGACATTTGGATAAGACAGTTTAAGTGGGAGACTCTATATTATGTACCCAATAACTGTACAAACAAATAAATAAATAAACAAGAATCCAGTTACGAAGAGGAACAGGCTACAGGTAATACACGGTCACTACTGTTCAAGGCCATTCTACAGAAATCAAAATGACGGATTGTTCATATAATCAGTGACAAGATGGGAACACTAGGATCGTTCTAAATAAATGTTACCGTACTGCTGCCTACCGTATGCCATCGTGGTTAAAGCGGAGGACGACAATAACAAGAGCTGGTGAAGTCAAGTTATAGCAGTGAAAGTTAATACACGGCACGAGTTTGTGAATACAGTTACAGCCGTGAAAGTTAATATGTTAATATAAACAGCGGTACTTGCGTTGCACTACACTATTCACGTTTATTTAGTTACTATCAAAGTTCCCTGGTGCCAGATCCATAAACTCTACTAAGGATATGTTAAAGACACAACTCACAACATACTCCTCTATATTATAATCTCCCTCACTTTGTTACAGCTGCTAAAACACATTCATACGGTACTCACACCTGTTATAACTGCACGGTACCATAGACCTATTTCTCCGTACCCTCTCACCCCCTGTTATGGTACAGTTACGCAGCATATTTCTGAATGTTTTGGCTTCTATTTCGTACCCTCCCACCTTCTCTTCCAATTTACAGAACTTTTACAATTACACAACATACGGTACCCTTTCAACGCCTTCACCCTTTGCTACGGTACGATTATACAGCATATTCCTGCATTCTCTCTCTCTCTCTCTCTCTCTCTCTCTCTCTCTCACACACACACACACACACACACACACACACATACTAACAAAACGCCATCATAGTGTATGAGTGAGGGAGGAGGAGGCGCAAATTTCTCTCTCTCTCTCTCCAATCCTTTTCGCTGGAACAACCTAACGCCGAATATGGACACCCGCTGTGTTAATGGGCAAGGGTCAAAGTGCCACTGTTAACGAGCTGCAAACGCAAAACTCAGCCTCAAAAGTCCAGGGGAGAGAGAATTTCGAGCAGTGAGTTTACAGGTTCAAATAATTTAGTTTACACCAACTGAGGGAAATTTACACTACACCAGCTGAGGAAAATTTAGTCTACACCAACTGAGGAAAATTTAGTCTAACCTACTCACGCTGAGGAAAATCGTCTGGAGGTAACATGACCTAAATGGAATAAAAACATCAGAGTGAATGTGTTAACGAGGTGGGGTGTAATATTCTCTCTCTCTCTCTCTCTCTCTCTGAAGTCCAGCACGAGAATTTAGGACAACAAGTTTACAGGGAACAACATTCTATTATTAACCCCTTTCCTATATTTCTCGTTTATTATTATCTCGCGATTTAATTTTGCTTAGGAGACACATTTTGATCTGAAGGAGAGGTTTCGCGATTAAATTTTGCTTAGGAGACACATTTTGATCTGGAGGAGAGGTTAGATGCGGCCTTCGTCGGACTGAATGGAAAAATAGACACTATCAGTATATCTATCTAACAATCACAGTTGAAAAAAAAATGTCGCTAAACTAAAACCAACATCAAAACTGTCAGGTGATAGTACGAAAGAAACATATATAAGGTAACAGATAAATCTAACACCCCCGGGTCGAAAATGTGCCCTAAAGGAAGTAAAACCGTGTGGTGGTAGGAAGAATGAAGCACAGAAATCATCACACTAATGGGGTTACCGTATGTTAGGTACAGCCATGAGCAAACATTTGTTGACACTTTTCCGATGGCCGAGGTAATGAAGGGTGCTAATTGAACTATTCTTATGTGCGTTTTATGTGACTGCAATATGAAAAACAACAAAAGAGTACAGGAAGGAAGGATTCTTTTGGTTGTTTAGGAAATAATGGGAAGTGTGGATGGCAGGATACACACCGATTATCTGTCGTGGACTGTCGGTGAACTTTTGCTAATGACTAACAATAATAGTTATATCCTTTTAACCCCTCCAACACAACAACCAATTTCATGTTATTCTTGCTATTTCAAGACTTTAATCAGCTTAGGGATGCCCGGCTATACGAACGTCCCTCAACTCTCTTCCTATCTCCCGAAAAGGACAATCACAACAATCATATATATTTAAAAAGTCATATAGCGCCGCCACGATGTCCCCAAAAGTTTACCTTGACCTGGGACTTGATATCTGACTGACCTGCACGAAAATCAAATCAGCTTTTTCCTTATCCACACCTAACGTATGCGCCAATTTTAATCCAAATCTGTTCTGGTATTCATGGGAGATTTTAACTACACAAACATAAATACATACGGTACAGTACATACAAATGAACTTGATTACAACAGTTACGTCTTCGGCCTGGCTAACTATCGTGCATATTAAGTAGATAGTCCGTTCGCCTCTCTCTCTCTCTCCTGGATTCACAGATGCTGCCATGAGACACGGTGGACAAAGGTGCCTATCATCACCTACATATGAGTAACACAATGCAACTCAATCCACAACGTCACATTCAAACGTCTATGAATCAAGTAATAAAAGGCATGAAATGAATGGACTTCTGAACATGACTGTACATACCGTGTGCAGTACAGCAGTAAAAAAAAAAAAAGTCCAAACGATAAAACCTAAATTAGCCTCTATATATACTGACGAAACAAATAAAACCTGCAACTTCAAGTAAAAACTGAAGTACGGTACGGTATAGAGTGAGCATAACAGTAAAAAATAAAAAAAATAAATTCAATACAGCACGGGAGTCAAAAACCATAAAATTCACACAATCCCCCCATGACCCCTTCCCTCCATCAGCATGACGTAACGGCTCGCCAACCGCTCACATCCCGCAACTTCAAAAAACCGACAAAATTTTCACTAACAACCGCCATTTCCGCTCACGCACGGCCGGGTTGCCAAGTAATTACGATTTTAATGTGGGCTCATTACCTTAACTCCAGGGACAAATGTTAATCCAACCACAAATTCCTCCTAATGCGGAAAATAATGGTTTGGCTAACTGAGAGCAAATAACGGAAGAAACGGATCATTACATTTGAATTCGTAATCTTAAACGTTTGAATTCGTATACTCAAAGTTTAAATTTGTAGACTTGGTAAAAATATTATCTGACTAATATATATGACTACACTTCGTTCATTTTAACTTGGCGGAGATTTTCGTCCTTCTACAGCCAATTTCCCGTAACTCCGTGACAGAAAAAGACAATGCCATAGCTCTGCATCCTTCAAGACTATCACTTCTTGGATACTAGCATCATATTTTACTGTTAATTTCTTATTACAACTTAACATTCAAAAGGTAATTTCAGTCAAAGTCAAAGTGGACAGGGTATATAGCCTATATGGTTAAAGCCTTCAGCCAGTGAATAACATTTTTACCACATTCTTCTTACCACCAGATGATTATATCAACTATAGGGGGACACCTTGCAGTGAAGGGGTTTATGACGGCTGTATTTAACTCCTCTATTGGAAGTCTCACACTAGACAGCACTCAGCAGCACATTACTCCGTCAACGCCAATATAATTTCATTAAAACCTACGACGTACTGCTGTAGCTCATTCCATTCTTCCACCGGACGAATAGGACTACTTACACGGTGTCATGGTCACCTAATTCTACGACCTTCGTCTGCCCTGTTACACAACCTCACAGAGCGTATACCTCCGCTAACGCCAATAAATTTTAAAATTTACTCCTGCATCCGGATCCACTTAAAAAAAAAAAAAAAAAAAAAAAAAAAAAAAAATCCCTGACCCACTGCCCGAGTATCCACCAGATTTCACTGAAATCCTCCGTCAAGATTCACTGGCGAAGGTAACTAGCTGGTGGTAGTACTAATGGGAAGAGACATATTCGCAGTACGTGTAAAGGTGTTAAGTCACCAATTTAATCCTAATGATGAAAACAATGCTTGGCTATGAAAACTATGATTGAGAAAAAAAAACGAAAAACTACGAATAATATATTACAAGCAGGCTTACCACATAGCTTAACAGTGCCGATGCTATAGTAGGGAGGCAAATGGGAGGTGATCATACAGAGGACCATCACTCATGTCTTACGGCCCTATGCTAAATGGCTCTGAAGTTCTCGTAACACCTCTTCCTCAGCGATTTCTTCTATACATAGCATTTGAATACCCTGTATCATATTACTACCAATATTAAAACAACATATGAAAGAATGTCAAGCAGTAACGTGCAAAACCAACCGCTACGAAGGCAATACAAACTCACCTGAAACCTATACAAATAAATGAATACATGAAGGAACCCAGTCCTTAGCCACACCCTCCATGAGAAAATCCATGCTGCATTCTAGGTGAGGAGGGGAGGGGAGGGGAAGAGAGATAGGAGGGATGGATTGGTGATGACATGCAATATAAAGGCTTTTGTTTACACCTTGGGATACACTCACACTCAATAGGCTAGACAGACAGACAGACAGACAGATAGATAGACTGATAGACAGATAGATAGATAGACTGAGACCAAGTAAGCCTCACCAAGACAATTGTATTCAGCGTAAGATTTTCGTCCATTAGCATCTTATTTAGCTCACTGACGAGTAAGAAGAAATCTACGACTCAACCGGTACATCCTTTCCATAGTACTTCTTCGTGACTACCATTTCTAGCGTATATTTCTTGTTACAGCTCTGCATTCAAGATAGAAAGAGGGTAATTTCACGCCTAGTTGAAGTGAGGCACATACTCTTAACGAAACTGAATATAATTTGGTTGGGACTAGCAAGGATATTCGCTGCAGTGAAGGGGTTATTGCCAGAATGTAGAAACGAAGGTGGGGAACGATGTGGGTGATTAAGTGAACAATGACATGCGGGAGGTCAGCTTGGACTGGTGGGAGGGAATGGTGATTAGGTGCCATACAAAGGATTGGGCTGGATTTGGTCCCGGGTTGACTCTGGGATTGCATACAGACAACCCATTCATTTTCAGTCTTTTATGTTTTATTCTTACCTGCTGCCGATAGACAATTTTGTTCTGCTTACGATAGACCGTCTGAACTGGCATATTAAGATTCAGCCTTCACTAACCCCTCCACTTACAATAATTTTTTTTTATTTAATTGTTATTCACCATCATTATCATCATCTTTTTAATTTAACAGGCGAGTCTTCCAGTAGTGAAGGGGTTAATGAACATTATATTTGACCCTTTCACACAGAAAAATCTCCCAAAGAGGATAAGAACTTTTAAAATCTTATGCAATTAACAAGAACATAATCAAGAAGCCATTACAGTACTGAAGAGTCTTACATTTTCATTACTATAAATTTCCCCTTCGAGTAAAATCGTCGGGCGGTGGTAACAATAAAGAAAATAATAAAATAATTAACAACACCAATAATAATAATAATAAGAAGAAGAACAGTAGTAATTACGTACCGGTAGTAGTAGTATAAATACCGTAGTAGTAGTATGATAGCTGCTGCAGCCAATAATAATATGGTAATAATAATAATAATAATAATAAAAATAATCTTCAGACAACAGGGGTTAAAGCTAACATGGTACACTAATAATCTGTGAATATTAACTGCCCATAAATATTCTCTAATGTATTAAATAATTGGCTTAATTAATTAGTTGCTGGTCTGCATCAATTATTCATAAGAGTAAATACAACAGTAACGCATATTGCTGGATGTCTGATGAGTGTGGATTGGGGTAACGCCTTTTTAATGCATTTTATTAATTTCCAGTCTTAAAAGGAGCATAACTGGAGGAATTCCATCTGGGCCTGATGGTTTATTGGTTGGTAAATTGTCTAGGACGGATTTTACGTAACTAGTCTGTATTTTAAGTGTATTACCCGCTACTTTTTTTTTTAATACAAGGAAGGAGGAACCAAAGGCCAGAAGCCCGCAAGATTGTTCCCTCCAAGAAAACACAAAAACAAGATAACTGAGAGACAAATTCAAGATCCGTTCATTTGCCAGGACTATAAGAACACTATGTACACAACACAAAAGTAAGAATATAATGCAATGATCAACACAGAAAAGCAGAATACAACATAAACTTCAATACACAGAAAATTAGGATACGGGAAGAGAATGGCTAAATCGTCGGCCAATTATTTCAGTCACTCATTAGGCTACTATGATTCATTTAATTAACTGAATATTAAACCACTGCCCATTAAATCCACAGCCCCTTTAATCACTGGTCATAAAAGCACCAGGCCTATCCCATTCACCACTTCACCCCGAGTACGGTACGTCATCTATACATCACTGTTGCTGACACCAGACGATTTTAAGGTCATATCTAACCCCTCTAGTTGATTTATAGTCATATCTAACCCCTCTAGTTAAAAAAAAAAAAATCCATATAACTAAAAAACAATCGTCAGGAAAAAAGGAAGCAATAGCGGCAGCTGGTGTCCTCGGGTTGAAGAGTTAAATTCCAAAGGTACCGTATTTAATCAGGGAGTAAAGTTAGTGGTATTTAATAAGGGAGTTAAATCACAATGGTATATATTTAATTTGGGAGTTAAATCAATGGCACCGTATTTAATCAGGGAGTTAACTCACAATGGTATTTAATCAAGGAGTTACACCAATGCTGCTAATTACTTATCTCATTAAATCCCAGAGCCAATTAATTAATTAGTGACCAATACTACGTAGCCTGAAGCACCCATTACATCAATTAACATCAATTACATTCACACCGACGACACCGTTTATATATATTCTACTACTGCTATTTCCAGTGGTAAGGCCAGATGATACAGCCATCAAAGACCCGTTTGTTGTCAGGAGGCTATCCATAAGCTTAATAATATCGCATGATAACAGCAAGAATAAAATAAATAGGACGTGTTCGAGCTGAAAGTTACAATTCATTCCCATATCGTCATACGCCTTGCTCGAGTTAACCCAAGAAGGCTGGATTGCAATAAATAAATAAATAAACATGGAAAATGCAGCCTCCAAACATCTTCATCATCGCCAATCTCACCTCTGTGCCAATCCAAGCTGCCCTCCTTCATGCACAATCAAGACAAAAGCTCGCGTTCTTCCACTACGACTACTTGACACTTAAAGCATGTCCGTCACTTTCCTCCTGGTGCATTATATCAAAGAGAATCATCTATGGGCAGAGAAACATACCAAGCCTCTCTCAGCTGAAGAACACCGTATTAGCCAGCAGGGGAGCGCGATAAGAGGTGAAACATTAAGGTAATTTCGTCCCTTCATTTACTCTTCCACTTTTATCAATCACTGGCTTCTACTAACTTACACTCCCCCTGCCAACCCAAACCGTTCACCCTCGGCAACCTACTCCACCAATGAATATACTAAACGACAAGTGCTGTTAAATCTCTCGTGACCTGACTGCCTTGGGATGAAACCAGTAATATGGAAGACCTGACCACAGAGTATCAGTGGGATCATGGGACGTGTGACCCATTCCTGCTACTTACAAGTCCCATACTAGCGTCAGGATACCAGGGGCCTGAATGGTGAGTGAATGAGAGTGTGGCATTCAGCTGGGCATGATTAGTTTCTTCTTTCATTTTTTCCCCTTCCTCTCTGGACTCGACCTCACCTCATCCTTAGGAACAGCAAAAGAGGTCAGATGGATGATGATGATGATGGTGGTGGTGGTGGTGATGATGATGATGATGATGATGATTGGAATGGCCTAATTTATTGTTCTCATCTTAAAGTGACTAAATCCCTCTCACACAACATAAAGAGAGGACATCTTAGAAAGTAACAATGTGCCGCTGCTGATGACGATGATGATGATGATTACGAGGATGACAACAACACCGACCAAGCTACGAAAATGATGGTGATGATGACGATAAAAATAATGATGAAGCTATTACGATGACGGTGGTGAAAATGATACCGATGAAGCTGTGAAGATGATTGATTAAAATGATAACGATGAAGTTGTAAAATGATGATAGTAATGACATTGATGATGATGTGAAAATGACAATTACGATGAAGGAGATGTGAAAAAGAAGAAGAAGAAGAAGATGATGATGATGATGATGAATAAGCAGCCTAACGTATAGCCTTGTGTTTGTGGGAAGTTCTTAAGTAAATACAAACTTTCTGAGGCTAGTTTAGGCCTAATTAACTCGTTGTTCCTTCATACCGGTAGCCACGACTTAATTACGTGTAGCCTATTAGCCTTGTTACCCCTTCACCCAGAGTACCGGTACCTCATTTCTCTCTCTCTCTCTCTCTCTCTCTCTCTCTCTCTCTCTCTCTCTCTCATTCTCCTCACGAGTTTATGTAGATTTCCTTAGCACCTCTTGATAAGCGATTTATATTCAGATCTGGCAATTATATCCTTTTGTACGCAGTTTATGCAGAATATGGCGATTTTTCAAGGATTTATATACAACACAATAGGACAGTAAGGTGTAACAGCAGAATAATTCGCTTAGAAGAGGGTGTTAGGGAGCTTCCTTAACCAACGAGAATATGGACACCGTCTCCATTTACGACAGGAGGTCTCCCTTAAGCTGAACGTTATCTTCTGGGAGTGGCGAGAATAAACTGGTACGCTGACGAAATACACTGAGAATAAAGTGACAAAGTAACTATACCTAAGGCGCATTCATTTTAACGTGGCGGAAGCTTTCGTCTTCCTGTACCGGTAGCCCATCTCCTTGAGCTCAGTGAAGGTAATACTACAGCCCTACACTTTCCACAGCACTTCTTCGTGACTTGCAACATATTCTGATGTTGATCTCTTCGTATAACTAAGCATTCAAGACAGATATTAATTCAAAGCCTAGTTAGAGTGAACGGAGTATATACACAGCACGGGGTATTGTTTACGTTTTAAAATAACCCTAGATCTACCATAGGCCTATTCTTTTAAGAGTAGAAAGAAAACTTCAACCTGCTAATACGGTATGGAGTAAGCATATTGATATCAATGTGTAAATAACAGAGCTGAAGAGAAATTATATCCAAACAGGTGTAAAGATATATAAAATGAAGGGTACCGTACAGAAAAGTGTAAATAAAAGAGAAAACAATCTTTGAGGTGGCGTGACGCAGGCCTCCTAATTAGCTCAACTCCAAAACACACAAATTTGCTCTAATAAGGAAACTAATTGGATGCCTAATTAGTTGCCCGCCTAGATAAAATAATTGAGATATGGTGAGTTTAAATGATTATTAAAATGTTGGAAAAAATATCCGAAATATTTTGTACGGTAAAATGTTATGACCGAGAAAAACAGGGCACATCCTGGTACCTGTGTCTATCTATCTATCTATACTGGTAGACATATCGATATGCGGTAAAGTCTAACTACACTAGATTAACCACACAGCCTACTATCTATATTGTAGCCATATCGACATGCAGTCCAGTCTAATTACACTAGATTAACCTGTTTCACACTGCCTACTATCTATCTATGTTGGTGGACATCGACATGCTTCAGAGTTTAATTACACTAGATTAACCTGTTTCATAACCGGTACCCGGCTTGACGCTTTGTAATGATTCTTGCTAGTGTCAGATCATTATACTGAGCATAAGAGAGGACTGTTGTAGTGCTGGGAATAATTAGGTAGCTTGGTGGGTTAAGCAAAAGTGCAGTAAGTCCTTTCACTGCACCTGAGTTCCGGCAAGGTTAGCTGGCTTAGGCTAGGTTAACTGAGGTGCCCGACACAATGGATTCTGTGGAAATGCCCCCACCCTTTTAACCCGCTCTCAACTACAATGCTCAGGAAGCCTAAGTATTCCTGCCTTTCTATCTTTGTCTTTTGCTGATAGAATAGTTTTGTTGCTATAACCTTCCATAAACCAAACAGCCACTAAAGGATCATCAGGTCTGTTGCTGTTTGCTTTCCTTTGTACTTAATACCCTTCTCTAGTAAAGAAATCCAGTACCTGGTAAGGCATTGGAACCCTCATGGCTGACCATAATGAAAAGAAATATAGGCTAGGTTCTATGCGTGGCAGCTTGGAAGCATGTGGCACACCAGTATTAGCCTACAAATGAATTCACTTTCAAGCTCGGATAATTAAATGGGATCAGCCTGTTGAGCCAATGCATTTTTTCATTCCTTGCAATGTTCTTTTTTACTGGAAAAATACTTATGCTATACCGACGCCATAAGTTAACCTTGGTGTCTTCTACGCTTAACCTAGCCTAGCCTTATGTTACGCTGCTGTATGTCAACTTGAGCTGTCAGGATAGGACCGTTGACTGTGGCTTTCACGGTTAGATTAGCTAAGTTCCGGCATTCTTGGTGTGTACGCCTGTAGATCCAGACGAGAGTAAAATTGTACCACGCCTATGTACAAAGAGAAAGGTGATGTCCTGAAATGTTTAAAGCACAGAGAAATTAAGTTAGCTGCCCAAATGATGTCTTAAGGAGACTAATGCATGAAAGGTTCCGAAAAAACAGTAAGGCCGATGATACGCAGATTGGATTTGTGAAAGAAAAATGGATCGCACACGTTACTGATAAACTGAGGCAATTATGGTACAAGAGAAGGCTTTGGAAGGAGAAAGAAATATACTACGGTTCTGTACACATGGGAAAAGTATAAAGTGCCCAGAGATGTGATGTACTAGCTATACTCATTTTACTCTAACTTTGCTTAAAATTGCCATCCTCAAAATCTTTAATCCTGAGTTATAACTATGAATGAACACTCGAATATGATGCTAGTCACGAATAAGTGCTATGGAAAGGATGTGGAACCGCAGTATGACAATTTTGTACATTCCATTACGGGAAATAAGCTACAAAAGAACGAAAATCTAGGCCAGTTTATGGTGAATGAACTACTGGGTTTGAGGAAGAGGGTGTGGCTGACAGGAATGATGGAGATGGGCAGGGGATAAAAGACTAAGGGTTGGACAGCCACGGACAAAAGTTTTATTCCAGTGCGTTTAGTTCACACTTTGAGCGGGTCCGTCACTCTCCTCCCTGACACACCGTAGCCAACTTCATCAGGGGAAGTCATTTATGGGCAGAGAAACATACCAAGCCTCGATCAGATTAGGAATTTAGAATCATATATGGGCAATGAAACATACCAAGCCTCGATCAGATTAGGAATATTAGAATCATTTACGGGCAGAGAAACAGACCAAGCCTCGATCAGATTAGGAACATTAGCCAGCTGAGGAATGTGAGATGAGGTAAAACATTAGGTGAACTTTTGCCCCCTAGTCTGACAGTTATAAGACTTCACCAAAGCCCATCTCGTTCAGACTATGGTTTTGGTTGAGAATTAACAGCTCTGTACTCTATTTAAATGAAAACTGACCTCTGTATTACATTTGGGTGAGACTCATGGGCTCTACTGTATTTCAATATATTTTAGCTGAGGATTGAAGGCTCTGTACTGCATTTAGCAGGAAATTAAATTCTACTGTACTCTACTATGGCTGGGAATTAATAGCTCTGCTGTATTCCACTATGGCTGGGAATTAATAGCTCTGCTGTATTCCACTATGGCTGGGAATTAATAGCTCTGCTGTATTCCAATATGGTTGGGAATTAATAGCTCTGCTGTATTCCAATACAGCTGGGAATTAAAAGCTCTGCTGTATTCCAATGCGGCTGGGAACTGATACCTCTGTACTACAGTATATCTGATTGAGAAGAAGGAACGCTGTACTGTATTCCAATTTGGCAAAGAATTAATAATTCTGTACTGTAAGCCTACGCTATTTGGGTGAGAAGTTGCCTAAGAACTCTGTACTGTGGGCTACCAGCTGAAAATTTAACTGAGACCTCTGTACTGTGGGGCTAGTACAATGTGGCTCTTTTGAACTGTGTCTGCAACCCTCCTACATTACGGCGGGAGCGCTAGCCACACCAGTATGGCAGCACTCACCCACTTTCTGTCCAGCTCTCAAACACCCTGCCATTCATGCATGCAAAGGTCAACTTCGGAACTGTCTTCCCATGTATGTATATCCATATGCCAATGGCTCTGTGTTTTAAACGTACCGGTAATGCGTCCAGATGTCTCAAAACTGGTGGATCTTGAAATTTAAGCTAGCTTCTTTTTTTATCTGCATTTCTTGGTAGACCAGTTTGTGATTGGGGGGGAGGGGGATCTAGTTCTTTCTTTGCATTAAAAAAAACATCTGGCAATAATATTTAGCTAAAACAAATCCCCTGTAGCCATGGGGTTAACCGACAGAAAAAAAGTAAACCTAACATCAATGAAAACAAAAGACAGACCGCTAGAAGCCATACACGTAGGCTTATACTTAACTTATACTTAGGCGTGTATGTAGGCTACCCAAATCATTCCCTCAATAGCTGTATTAACACTCTCAGGCTCCTACGACTGACTCAGCTGCATAAAATCGTTTGGTGTCAGCTGGAACAAAATACCAGAGAAGCCGCAACCATGAGATACTCCTCTCATGGTAGAGTCAGCTCTTGCATTATATTTCAGCAAACACCAGGAGATTTCATTCAGATGGCGGTGTGTCACTGGACCCTGAGTGTTACTGTTGTCCCCATTAGTCGTTTCATGATCGCGCCAACTCTAGCAGCCAATTGTTACTTGGCCTACCACCAGACGATTTTATTGCTGGAAGTGAGTCATAGGACCTGGAAGTGTTCACCGCCAGAAAAACAAAAGTGTGGCTACAGCCAAGGTCCAGGTACCTTGGCTACAGCAATACATGCGGTGATGGCGTAACCCTGTCAATACGAGGACCAATATAATTTCATTCTTGTTATCTCAGGGCAATCACGTACGGTACCGTACCAAAATATCCTGGGAGACGTTTCAACCGTACGGGCTACACACAGCCTTCATCAACACTGTTCAGTATCGTACTGAGGTACAGTACAGGTACCTGTAACTATAGGGTCCCTACGGTAGGGTGCTCTTGACTCTGTGGTACCCTGGTGCCAAAGAGGGACCCTTCCACGTGGTGGCACTGAATATATCCATGCGGTGGAGCTGCCCGGTTATAAAAACATCCTTCAGTATATCCCAGTTCCTCAAAAAGAGGGTGGTGGGCTGCAGGAGACGGGCAACTTCAGGCTGCAGTCCACCGGATTCTTGTTTCAGGTGAACCTGAGGCTATAACTACAACTACCGGCACTACTACGGTACTTTTCTAAGCTGAATCAAATCGCCTGATAGCAGCAAGAAAGAACCAAACTATGACGTCATGGGGTAAATACCGGTACCGGTAATAATAAATAATCACGGCATTCGTCTACCTTCACCTCATATTCTCTAAATACAAAAAGCACAGAAATGACAAGTGAGACTATGGGACGGTGTACTGTAGTTGTGTGTGTGTGTGTGTGTGTGTGTGTGTGTGTGTGTGTGTGTGTGTGTAAAACAAGTAAACGGACATACATAAAGAAGCAAGTACCCTAAAAGAGAAGCAGCAGGAATGCATTTCTTGGGTTTCTTGGGGTCTTTGTTTTCCTTGACCCAAACGATATTAAGAGGGAAGAGAAATAAGTCGACCCAACACAATAATAATAATAATAATAATAATAATAATAGTAATAACAATAACGCGCAACACCCTAACCCCTCGAAAACAAGGCTAACACCCATCCCATGCAATCACATCTCACCCAAATACTTTCGGCCCGTGCCCCCTCCAACAAATCACTCTCTGTTTACCCTTCCTATTTGTATTTTCCTCTCCCCAAACAGCCTCGGCGAGAGACCTAAACTGTCAAAAGAGTGCCGAGCAAATACAAAGTTCTCTGTTTGCCTTGTCAGTGTGATCACATAAGACTTCTGACGGGTAAAGGAGAAAAAAAAAAGTGAAGAGGTGATTGGTGAGAGCGAACTAACTTTTTTTTTAATGGGTCCGAAGCATTGTGAGAGCTTTGGTGAAATTTAGTCCACTGCGTAGCACGGGGTATGACGGGATGAGGTGGACTGGAATTGTTGTTAATTAGGATATGTTGATAATACTTCTGCTCCTACTATTGCTACTGCTACTACTACTACTACTGCAACTACTACCGGTACTACTACTAATGCTATTACTACAACTACTACCGATACTACTACTACAACCGGTATTACTATTACACGTCTTAATAATTACACCAACAACTACTAACACCATATCACATCTAGGACACATCCTTCGCTATCACAACTACCATCACATCTACCATTATCACTACCATAACTACTACACCTATCACTACCATCTCTCACTACAACTACCATTCACTTCACCACTACAATTACAATCACAACATCTGACCAACACAACTACCTCCATCCTTCACCACCACCACTACTACCTCTCACTACCACAATTACCATCATCACCATTTACCACTGCAACCACCATCACTACTCATAACCACGACGACTACCATTACCACCACACCATTAACCAACCATCACCATAACTACCATCATCACCACACCATTACAACAACCATCACCGCTCATCAGTACAACAACTACTATTACATCAACTTCAACTACCATAACCCTTATAACCACCACAATTACCATCACTACCACGCCATACCATTACCACAACTCAATCACTTAAGATGGCAGTAGTACCATTATCACCACATCCTAACCACCACAATTACCATAATCACCAATACCTACCATACCAAAAATACTCACTATCACAGCTACCATAATCAGATATACCACAAGCAACACCACCACCATCATCACACCTACCACAATCACCACCATTTTCGTGCAAACATCACAATCACCACAACCACCACCAACTTCCCTAAAGCACCACAATCACCACAACTACCACCAACTTCCCTAAACCACCACAATCACCACAACTACAACCATTTTCCCACAACCACCCCCACTCACCACAACCAAGAACCCGACAGTCCCTAACCGAACCCGACTCTACAAAAACGCATTCATACTCGCTCTTATTTCAAAACTTTAAATTTGCATGAGTAATTAGAAGAGCTCGGAGGCTGTAATAGAAGCCTGGGATGGAATGAAGGATGATTAAAAGTTCCGGCATGGGGCTTAGGACTTTTTTTCCAGATAATTACATTACAGGCACGTTATTAAATCCGACCCGGCGTGTCGTTTTTCCTGACATTATTTTTGCTCTCTTAGTTCAAATTCTTCGTTTGTTATGATTTCCAATTTTTTCGTTAGTTTATTATTTCCTATTTTTCTTGTTAATTTTACTACATTTCACTCTATATACGGTGTTTATAATATACCCGGGATATACATAAAAATGTGATATACATAAGTATACACATATACTACATTTCACTATATATGGTATATATAATATACCCGGTATATACACAAAAATGTGAATATATATATATATATATATATATATATATATATATATATATATATATATATATATATATATATATATATATATATATATATATATATAATATGTGCGGTATATAGTTATATACCGGTATGTATACATATTCCCTTCTTTCGTCTTTAAGTTTTTCTTTTTCCCTCTTTACTTCCCCTCCGTTTCCTACCTTTTCTCTCTTCCTTTCAACCTACTCCTTTGTTTCCTCCTTTTCATTCTCTCTCTCTCTCTCTCTCTCTCTCTCTCTCTCTCAAAATAAAGCTAGTTCAACATTTACTGCCGGATGGCAGAGAAACAATACCATTTATAGCGTTGTACCATTCTGTTCCACCGGGATCGTATGGGCCAGGGCTACTCGTAAAATAATAATAATAATAATAATAATAACTTACCGATGTGCAGGCGACAAATGTTATAGCTTTGGCTGTAGTTGGATTACGACTGGATGGTGGTAGTTGTGGTGAATTGGCTTAGCTGGTTGTAGGCTTGGGTTGTAATGTTTGTAATGGTGGTTGTAGGTACGCAACGTTGCTGGGCTCCGGTAGAAACGGTTGTAGTTGTAGTAGTTCACTAATGTTGGTAGTAGTAATAGTGGTAGCTTTTTTTTCTTACCAGGCCACAAGGTCACATGGCGAGGGTCTAGTAGCAGCAACAATACCAACGTTGGTTGTGGTGATTTTGGTGAAGCATTACGTTTGACACAAGCCACCGTGTTCACTACGCTGTAACTCAATTTTTCCCATTATTTTACTGAATAATGGTGGCCAGCGAGCCACCCCTTACAGATACACCCCTCAGCTACTCCCACGCCCCCTTACCCCCCTACACGAAGGGAGGAAAGGGAGGAAAATGGGAAAAATATGAAGATAGGCAGAAACTGGGGGACTGGAGCGGCGGACGTCCTCCTCACTCCTTCTCTGGCGGGTAACTGAGATGAGTTAGCTTGCCTGCCTGTTCCTTTCACCCCCTTCCTTTCTCCTTAGTCTCCTTCCCTTTACCCTTTTTCTATCTCCCTCTCTTCTGCTTTTTGCATCTCATCCCGAGCTACTATCTCTTCCTCCTTCTGTAGTCTCCCCCCCCTTCTCTCTCTCTCTCTCTCTCTCTCTCTCTCTCTCTCTCCCCGTAGTACATACCGTATTATAATTATCCCTACCTGTTTCTCTCGTTAATTCGCTCTCTCCCTATCTCTCCTAATTTCATTCTCCGGAATTCTTCTACTCTCTCTCTCTCTCTCTCTCTCCTAATTTCATTCTCCGGAATTCTTCTACTCTCTCTCTCCCCCTCTCTCTCTCTCTCTCTAACCGAAACGTGCCCCCTCTCCTTTCTTCATGTATCACCGCCTTTCAATCCATTGTTCCTTTTTTCCCTCCACCCTCCCTTTCTCTCTCCTCCCTCCCTCCCTCCCTCCCTCCCCCTTCTCGAACCAACTGACCCCTTTCTTCATTTCCTCTCTCTCTCTCTCTCTCTCTCTCGAGAGAGAGAGAGAGAGAGAGAGAGAGAGTGGGAAGGTAGAATTACGGAGAAAATTAGATTAGGAGAGAGAGAGAGAATGGGAAGGTAGAATTTTACGGAGAAAATTAGATTAGGAGAGAGAGAGAGAGAATGGGAAGGTAGAATTACGGAGAAAATTAGATTAAAGGAGAGAGAGAGAGAATGGGAAGGTAGAATTACGGAGAAAATTAGATTAAAGGAGAGAGAGAGAGAGAGAGAGAGAGAGAGAGAGAGAGAGAGAGAGAGAGAGAGAGAGAGAGAGAGAGAGAGAATCTACGGTATCCACACGCCATGTTTCAGAACAAACGCTCTTGATGTCTGTCCTCTCTCATCTCTCCCTCTCACTCTTTCTTTCACTCCATGAAGAAGGGGAAGAGAGAGTGAGTAAATATGAGGTGAGGAAGGTCGAATCAAGGATAAGAGGAGGGGAGGAGGAGGAGAGAGGGGGAGGGGGAGGAGGAGGGGGCAAGGTGAGGGATAGGAGTAGGTAAGGGGAGGGGAGGGAAGATATGTGAAGGAAGGGAAGAGAGGAGGAAGAAGGTGGAGGCAGTCAAGTAAGGGAGGGGAAGGGGGGAGGAGAGGAGAAGGGGTTGTGAAGGTCTAATCAAGGAGAAGGAGGAGGAGGAAGAGGGGGAGGAAGGTAGGGGAAGGGGGAGTGAGGGATGGCAGGGCAGGTGAGGTTGTGAGGAAGGTAGAATCAAAGAGTGGAGGGAGAGGGGAGGGAAGTTTGGTGAGGGAGGAGGAGGAAGTTGGGTGGGGGAAGAAAGGAGAGAGAGAGAGAGAGAGAGAGAGAGAGAGGGAGAGAGCAGGACTTTCACACTCTCTTTAGTTGTATGAATGTGATTGGCACCTGAATGGGAAGTGGTGTATGTGGGAGGACGGCTTAGGAGAGAGAGAGAGAGAGTATGCTAGTTAATTCACACCGTCTTATTTATTTATCTTTTCAGACACGTATACTTTCTTATCAGCACAGTCATTTCTCCAGTAATAATATAGATATGTCTAAAACTTTCTATCAATCGGTCTATCAGTCAATTTCTATCAAAATCAATCGGTCTATCAATCTAATCCAATCAAAATTTATCAAACCTTATCATTCAATCTATTTAATAAAGTCTATCATACTTTCTATCCATATCAGTCTCAAATTCCATCTATCCAAGTGCATCTATCAGTCAAATTCTATCTATCACAGTGTATCTATTGTACGTTTGCTATTCCCAAAGTTCATTCGACTTATAAAGAGTCCTATGGTAGTGAAGGTATATATGTAGCCAAAAATAACCCCTATATAGTATTCTGTGTGTTTGGGGGACCTCTCAGTCTGCTGGTGTGGGCGTGGGTGTGGCTGTGGGAGAGGGATAAGGTTACATGACGCAGGGTAGACATTGATAACGCTGATCCGGCCCCATTACACGCGAGTGACAGGGAAGCGTTATATTTGGACAACCCTGTAGTTTATTATTTTCTCCTTATTTTCTTTCCCTCTCCTTCCCCTAATCCCTTCTCCCTCCTCATCCTCTTCCTTTCCAGTCTCCTCTCTCTCTCTCTCTCTCTCTCTCTCTCTCTCTCTCTCTCTCTCTCTCTCTCTTCCACCTCCCCTCGTCACTTCTTCCCTTCTGCTCTTCCCACTCCTCTCTCTCTCCCCCTTTCCCATCTCCCTCCCTAATTCCTCCCTCCCTTCTTTCCTACTGCAGCTGCACCTCCTCCCTTTCCCCCCTCCCTCTCCTTACCCCTCGTTTCTCCTCTCCCTCCCTCCTCCTTCCCTCCATCCCTCCTTTCCAACTGCAGCTGGTTCTCCTTTCCTCCCCTTTCCTTCTCTTTCCCTCTGGCTCCTCTTCAGTATCTCTCTTTCCCTCCTACCTATCTAAGAGAGAGAGAGAGAGAGAGAGAGATTTGGGGTTGATAGAGCAGACAACCCCCCCCCCGACTTTATCTTACCACAAACACTCCTTCATTCCTCCTTCCATTCCTTCATTCTTTATCTTCATCGTCTATCTTTCTTACCTCTTCTTCTCCATCTTAAATTCCTTCCTTACAAGTCATTCATTCTCTCCTACATTCACGTAAAGTTTCATTCACCAATTTTTCCGCTATTCATGTGTTTTCCCTTATTCATTCATTCCTTCATTCAGATATCTTTTATTCATTTACTTTTTCCAGTCATATATTTCATTCTTTTCCTTCATTTTTATTGATTGTTCACTTCCTCCTTTATTCCTCTCTCTCTCTCTCTCTCTCTCTCTCTCTCTCTCTCTTGTTTCTTCCTTCCCTCCCTCACACTTCCTTCCTTCCTCCTTCCCTCCTCTCCTCCCTTCCTCCCTCCTTCCTTCCCTCCCTCCCTCCTTCTCACTGATGATTTGTTGGCTGATTAAATAATTACTCATTTTATTTACTCACCGACTCTCTCTCTCTCTCTCTCTCTCTCTCTCTCTCGGCACCGTGACCTATTTTCTCACAATTTTCTCTCTCACTTACCTACCCTAGTAACCTACGTATCTCCCTCTCCCTTCCTCCCTCCCTCCCTCTCCATTTTCCTCTCACTCCCTCCCTCCCTCCCTAGCTGCCTCCCCACTTCCTTCATCCTTCCTTCCTTCCTACTACCTGCCTGCCTACCCAGCTACCTACTTACCCAACTACCTACTTACCGACCTTCCAAGTTGCAACCCATCTACCTACCTACTTTACTCCCTTACCTACCAAACCTACTAACCTATACAGTCCTTTTACCTACCAACAAATCCACCAATCTAACAACCAGCCTATTATCAACCTACCTACCTACCTACCAACCCATCTAATTACTTACCAGCCTACCTACCAACCCAGCTACCTACTTACCAGCCAACCTGTTTATCAACCTACCTACCTATCAACTCACCTGCTTACTTACCGACATATATATTTATCAACCTCCCTACCATCCAATCTACCTACTCACCAACCTACCTACCTACCTACTTACCACGCTACCTAATCAACTACCTACTTACGTGTCTACTTACCATCCTACTTAGTCCTCCTTCTCTCCCTTCTCGAGTATCCCACCTCCCTCCCTCCTTCCTCTTTACACACCCCCTCCTACGCCTCTCTCTCTCTCTCTCTCTCTCTCTCTCTCTCTCTCTCTCTCTCTCTCTCTCTCTCTCTCTCTCTCCCTCCTTTTTCTCCTCCCTCACTCTGCTTCTCTCTTTCTCTTCTCATCCTCCTTTCCTCCCTCTCTCCATTTCTTTCCTTCTTTTCTTCCTTACCTCCTTCCCCTTCCATCTTGTTTTCTCTTTCTCACCTCCTTCCTTTTTCTCCCTGTCTTTTCTCACTCTTTCCCTCCTTCTTTCTCCTCTCTTCTTTCCTCTTCTATCCCTCTCTGCCTCCCTCTCCTTCATACCTCCTCTTCTCTTCTTCTCTCCCTCCCCCTCCCCCCTCCCCTCCACAATGGGTCACCTGATACTCCACTCTGGTTCACGGGGGGCTAATCCAGGAGGGGGGGGGGAAGAAAAGGTTTATCATCATCATCATCAGCAGCAGCAGCAGTAGCATTCATTATCACCATCGTCATCGTTACCATCATTATCATCATTACTGCCTCACTATTGTTATCATCGTTTCACTCAGACTCATCCATTCCTTTACTTACGTGGCGTATATTTAAACCCGGAAGCATCTCCAGGAGCGGCCCTGTCCCTCTGTCCCTCACTAATTATTTTCAGAAATGAGATACAATACTTAAATCCCGTCGACTAGCAGCTTTACCGAGACACCAAGCTAGGACAGTGAACCTCCCACATCCACCTAATGTTTGTGTACTTGTTTTGATTAATTCTTACCATCTACTGACGATTTTATACAGCTCAGGAGAGAATTTTTTTTATGGAGGAGTTAGATGTCTTCATAAACGAACCTCTTGTTACACGAGGCGTGATTGCCAAGCTGAATAAAATAGTGTGAAGGCAGGAAAAACAATGACGATGAATGGTTGTTGCCTGAGTTACTCTTCCTCAACCTTCAATCACTTCCTCTCCCCCCTTGTATAAATAAAGTATATGGAGGTGACGGCCTGCCCATGACACACGCACGCACGCACACACACACACACACACACACACACACACACACACACACACACACACACACACACACACACGATCAAGTCTCCTCCTACACCTTGCCCTATTTACCCTCTCCTCACCTGTCTACCATCCATCCTTTCTCCATCCCTACATCCCCGTTCAATATAGGTACATACATTCCCCCGCCCCCTTCATATCTGACGAGGGTCCAAGTAGGGCCGAAAATGTTGCCTCTCCCTAGTAAAAATTTTCCGAAAGTGGTTATATATTCTTGCTCCCTGAGACCAATTCCATCCCGTTACTCAAAATTCACTCTGTTAAATAGTCTCGTACGACAAGAAGTTATGCCCTCTTCACTTGAAGTTGGCCTAAAATTAGCATCCTTCCATCTTGAATACTCAGCAGCCACAATAGATTAATACAAGAATACCATGCTAGTCACGAAGAAGTGCTATGGAGAGGATGTGGAGCCATAGCAATGTCGTGTTCTGTCACCGAGCTACGTGAAGTAAACTGCAGGACAAATATCTACGCCAAGTTAAGGTTTTACGCCGACTTAAGGTTTTACGCCAAGTCAAAGTGATGGAACTACTCGTAATACAGACGGCCATCCCCTCTAATCTAAAAATGGTGCCTTGGAAGGGAATAAAAGCATCTGGTAGCAGCAAGAATGAAATACAAATCACACACAAACTTCCTAGATTTACAACTTTAACGCCTTCACCCACACCACGTAATTTCAGCTCCTTCTTTCTCCCTCCTGACGATTTTACTCAGCTTAACGAGCGGCGTTAATATAGCCTTCATTAATCCCTTCAGTACGATAGGTTCTTCCCAGGCTGAGAGAAATCGTCCGGTGGTAGGAAGAATAAACAAAAATATAAGCTAAAATATACGTCAGACTGAAGAGGAAAAATAACAGATCCTCACCTTGTACCTGTGATTTATTTATGAGAGAGAGAGAGAGAGAGAGAAGGAAGCCCCATGACACTCTCTCGGGTGATCATATATACCAGTGATTGCTTTATTGACCCCATCCTTCCCTCTCTCTCTCTCTCTCTCTCTCTCTCTCTCTCTCTCTCTCTCTCTCTGTTCTCTCACATTGTCACATTTCTCTCCCATTTCACCCTTTCACTTTATTACTTCTGTCCCTCGGTCGCTATCTCTCCCTCACTCCCCTCATCTCTCTCTCTCTCTCTCTCTCTCTTAATCCCCACCTCTTCGTCCACTTCCTTCTTATCTCTCCCCCTCCTCCCTCCCTCCCGCCCTTCCTTCCTCTCTCCATTAAGGCACGTGTTATTAAAAGGCATGTACGCAGGTATGTATGTATGTATGTATGTGTGTATGTATGTATGTATGTATGTACCTGTATATATACTTATGTATGTTTCTTTGTATGTACCCGCATGTATGTATGTATGCATGGATCCATGTGTGTTTCTTTGCCTGTACTGTAGCCGTATGTATGTATCCTTATGTACTGTATGTTTCTCTGCACGTATTCGTATGTATGTATTAGGTGTGCTAAGTAGCCGCCGTGCCTTCTTTACCTCTACACAGTTGCTGACTTTATACACGGGTTTTATTCAAAGGCTTTTCGTCTCATTAACTCGTCTTCTCCTATTAGCTCCTTTCAAACGCTGTCTCTTCGCTGCACTGCTGCATCATATCTCTTTTCTATCTCTACTTCAATGGTCACTGTTCCTCTAAACTGTCTGCTTGCATCCCTCCACCACTACGGCTGGCGGGTAACACCCGTCTAGCATGTAGAGGTGTATGGTATGTAGGAGGACTACTGGGCCTTGAGAGCAGGCTGTGAAGTCTATGCCCAGAAGTCAGACAAAAAAAAAAAACACTCATTTCTCTTCTGTCCAACTCTCTAATGCAAGAGTTAACCGTTACTCCCAGTCCTTCATGCATGCAACAG
>NC_137038.1:5741003-5743503 GCF_032717465.1 Coenobita brevimanus
ATACATAGATAGATAGACAGTTAGCCAGATAGACAGACGCAGTGAAAGATGGATAGACAGACAGACAGACAAACAAGGTGGATATATAAACAGGTAAATAGACAACGATAACATTGAGAATTTATAGCGTTAAAACCAATCCCTCATCATTTCATTGACCATAAGACAGTAACCCACCTCTCGCTACCCTGACACGATTTTACTTACCTCACGACTGACTGGAATAACGAGAAACGGAGATAAGCGACGGATGAAAGAAAATGAAGGTACGGGGAATGAAGGAATGAATGAAAGAAGGATAAAGGGAGGAAGGACGGAAGGATGAATAACTGAGGGTAGAATGAACAAATGAAGGCACGGTGAAACAAAGAATGAAGGAGTAACGGATGATGAAATGAATGAAAGACGGGAGGAAGGAAGGATGGAAGGATGAATAACTGAAGGTAGGATGAATAAATTAAGGAAGGGTGGAGGGATGAATGAATGAAGGATGGAAGAACGAATACATAAATGAAAGAAGGATGAAGGGAGGAAGGAAGGAAGGAAGGATGGAAGGATGAATAACTGGAGGTAGGATGAATAAATGAAGGAAAAGTGGAGGGATGAATGAATGAAGGATGGAAGAATGAATTCATAAATGATAGAAGGATAAAGGGAGGAAGGAAGGGGGGAAGGATGGAAGGATGAATAACTGAAGGTAAGATGAGTAAATGAAGGACGGGTGGAGGGATGAATGAACGAAGGATGGAACAATGATTTAAAAAATGAAGGAAGGAAGGATGAATAAATGAATGAAGAAATAAATGAAGGAGTACATAAAAGAAAAGAAAGATTAATGAATAAATAAAGAATAAATGAATGAAAAAAAGAATGATTAAATAAAGGAGAAGGAATGAAGGGAGGAAAGGCGAATGATGAAGGAAGGAAAACTAAATGAAGGAAGAAAAGATGAATGAATGAATGAAGGAAGGAAGGATGAATAAATGAAGCACGGAAGAAGGAAGGCAGGATGAATGACTGAAGATGAGGAGTGAATAAAGCACGGGGGAAGGACAAATGAATGAAGGAACGAAAGATGAAGGAAGGAAGGAATGAAGGAAGGAAGAAATAAAAGTATGTATGAGAAAAATTGTTTATACATGGAATATTCGAGGAGGTAGAGAGAGAAAATGGAGGGAGAGGGAAGAATTATGGGAGGGAAGGAGGGAGAGAGAAAGGGAATGGAGGAGAGAGACTGAATGAAATGGAGAATGAAATGAAGGAATCTAGGACAGTGCTAAGAGAGAGAGAGAGAGAGAGAGAGAGCCAGGGGAGGAAGTCGAGAAGGAAGGAAAAGTTAAACTGAATGAATGAAATGGACAAAGGAGTTCAAGCCCCTCCTCTCTCTCTCTCTCTCTCTCTCCATCCTACCCATGTTTCGCTTTCCCTCCCTCCTTTCCTTCATTCCTCTTTTCACTCTCTTCCTCTCTCTCTCTCTCTCTCTCCTTCACTTCTCACCCATCGTTTCTCTTTTCTCTCCCTTTTCCACTCCCTCCTTACCTCCATTCACTCCCTTCTCAATCTTCTGTTCAGTCTTTTCTCCTTCCTTCCCTCCAATATTCCCTCTCCCTCTCTCTCCTTCCCTTCACTCTTCCCTTTCCCTTTCATCTTTCCTCCTTCTTTCCATCCATTTTATTCTCTCCCTCTTTCCCTCTCTCTTCCCCCCTTGCCCTCCTTTCTTCCCACCCACCCCCCTCTCTCTTTCTCTCTCTCCTTCTCCAATCAAATGCTCCAACTTACAATAAAATTAAATCTACATACCATGCCCTCTATTTCTCTCTCTCTCTCTCTCTCTCTCTCTTTGTGTGTGTGTGTGTGTGTGTGTGTGTGTGTGTGTGTGTGTGTGTGTGTGTGTGTGTACCATTATCTCGACTAACTCACAAACATCTTAAATAATTATTCAATATTAACGGCACGTCCTATACCCTCCTCAGGGGAGTAGGGGACCCTGGCTAGGTTATCGTAGTGACCATTTAACCCTTTCACTCCAAGGACGTCCTTTTTTTTGCTATTTACAAACGATTTTCTGCTTACGGTTTATTTATTCATTTATTTTTGTACTGGAGGGTTTTCATATAAGGTCGTATTCTCCTCAGGTAAGGAAGCTCCCTAACACCTCTTCCTAACCGATTTGTTTTGGGATATGACTGACTAATATCTTCTGCAAGTTATTTATGCAGAGTATGGTGATATTACAATGATTTAACACAGAATAAAACAGTAAGGTGTAATAAGCAAAATAAATCGCTCAGGAGGACAGTAAGGTGTAATAAGCAAAATAAATCGCTTAGGAGGAGAGAAGTTGTAATCAGCAAAATAAATCGCTCAGGAGGACAATAAGGTGTAATAAGCAAAAATAAATCGCTTAGGAAATGGCGTTACGGAGCTTCCTTAACCGAGGAGAAAGAAAAAAATCCTTCTGAAGTTGAACAAAATCGTCTGAAAATACGAAGAATAAAAT